>NC_061094.1:33966073-33985477 GCF_015104395.2 Macrobrachium nipponense
GCTGACGAGAGCTGGCTGGCTAAGCGGTTACCAACACTTGGAATGAAACTAAGTTAAAATTAATTCCCCTAACCTATCACAGACAAAAGAATTGTACACTTCTTTTGCCGTAACTATTAGGAGAACACTCCTAACTAGCTAGGCTTTCTAATACAGTAATAAACCCTGGCAAAGCACTTCCAAGTTTGATCTGGTACTTTCTGGCATCTGTCTACACACGTGTTAGTGTGAGCTCATACAATACACGACAATACAAAATCACAGAGAATTCGTGGGGCAAATTGTTTGCTGGCCGCTAAAATAAAGCTCTGGCGCTTTCGCCGTTACAATAATAATATTTCTACTTACACTCTTTTAAACACTTCGTAATAAAAATACTTAAACGTACCTTAAGCTAACATTGGTTATAAAATAATCATATTAAAAGAATGGTATACCTTACCGTGAGCCAGTGTGTGTCTTCCGCGCAAGTGTGCTTTGTTTTTTCCGCTTTGAGAAACATTTACATTCGTTTTACAAGGGATAACGCGATTTACAAGCTTTTTTTAAGCAAGCCCAGATTCGATGCTGGCAAGCAGTCGTCACTTTTACGTATGAGCCTGGCCTTGAAAGAACTACGATACGTAAACAGGAAAAGTTAAGGGAGAACAAGGTGAATTTACTTGAACTTACCGTAAAACGGATTTATAGTCATAATTTACTCTAGAGGAACAGGTCGCCAGAAACTCAGCTAAATACTTTACAGCTATTTATTTTAAATGCAGTGTCCACACGTTGGGACTTATAATCTCTCACAAATGGATAATAGCTGGCTCAAAATGGAATTTGTACAAGCTGGTTTCATAAACTTGGGTAATGCAACACTTGCGGGCAGAGAGACTTAGCACGTGACTCAGGGAATCTGGAAAAAGGATCCCAGATTAAACAAAGAAAAACAAAAGAAAAAAAGGATTTATTGCCCAATTTCAATTAGTTAGTTCTCTAACATTGGGGAAAAGGAACTTTAATGTTTCACTGAGGTATGCATTGACTTCATTTGTCTGGGACGATCACACAAGGGGAAGCATGCGGCCATGAGGCAGTGAGAGGAAACAAAGGGATGAGTTCTTTTTGGAATGGAAGTTTGAATTGGGAAAATGGGGATCAAATAGATAATAGGATGTAAGGGACTGACAATATGCTGTTTCGCAAGACGTACCTGGATGCAATGTTCAGTGGATCTTTGTAGAAAATGTGGCGCCCAGCTTTGTCTTAGGTCTGGGCATCTTGGCGCGCCACTAACGCCATGGATAGGCCGAAATGGAAGGCAGGTGGTCGGACATCCGTCCGAGATCACGTCCTGCAGTCGACTGGGGCAGATCGCAGGTGTTTTGCCTGGGTGTTGGGGTCAGCTTAACCCCACGAGCAGGGCAAATCCTGGAAACAGAACATACAGCCAGCAGAGGGTTCAAAACAGAGCTTAAGATATAGGCCTAAGAAGTACCAGTTCTGCCTACATCCTTCCCTTTTAGATACGTCCCTAAAGCTGACAAGAGTCTATTTTCCCCCAACTTAGGAACCCCTTATCTCTGGCTGGCGGGTTTTGGTTTCCCACGTTTACTAAAAATCAGCTGATATTTGGAGGAAATGGCTGCCATTTTCCAAATCAAACTACAGTAATTAATTAATTACTGGGTAGACAAAGAGATCTATAAATGTCACAATATATATATATATGTATGTGTGTGTGTATATATATATATATATAACATTCATTGAATAGAATGGCTTTCTCACTGTTTACCAGCTTTTTTGAAATTGCTTCATATTTTCTAAATATTTTCTTTACTTCATTGTTCAGGTTACTAATGGACACATAATGGGGTTCTTCCATTTACTCCAGTATTTTTACACGCGACAGCTGTTTCGTCAACCTATACGTATTGACGTTTTCAAGCGTACTGATACAAATATGAGCCTACATGCGTTTTGTGACGTCATGAGGACGGAAAGGTAGTACAATTGCCAGATACCTAGTTTTAAGTATTTACAAAAGACTATAGTGAAACATAAAATAAGACAAATAAATAAATATGTTAACAACAGAAATTAAATAAAAAAGTTGAAAGTAAGTTATTATATACACATTATACTTAAATATATATTAATTACATATATGTTTAATTCACTGAAAGTCAGTGTGCGCTCCTGTCCGCGTGTGGGGGCTTTGTTCCACGCGGTTGAAGGACTGCCTCCTCATCACAATACATGTCATGCAACATTTCTGAAGTATAGCATTTTTCCTTGAGTCTAGTCACGCTAAAATGAGTCTTTAACTCTAGCCACTGCCAACGAGGTTCTACGACTTAGCAACGCCGCCCTGGTGACAACAAGCAGAACTACTTTAGTACCTTGACTTATATTTTCGACGCATTACTCTGGCATATGCAGTGGCTATTTCAGTTTTGTGATCAAAATATAATTAATCTTAGATATACTTCATAATTTAAAGAATAACTATCTTGCTCGTTATTAAAATGCTTATAGGATGTTGGCCTGTGCAGAAAAGTCATCAGGCTTTTGTGTCACTATGAGAGGATTTCAGGATGGCGTAGTATTAGTAAACAGACCGAAGACGACTAATATTATTTCATTCAAAATTAAAATACTTATCCTGGTTCTACTATTGCTTCCATCGAATCATGTCTCACACATAAGCAATAACAAGAAAATGAAGTTTTGGTAGCCTAGGCTAGACTTAACCCTTCAAACTAGTCTAGCCTACTCATTTCGTAAGATGCGTTATCATTTAAACCTAATTCTACGTGCAACTTAATTTCGAATAAAATAATTTTCTATGAAATGTTGCCGAATCATCACATCAGGGAAAAAATATCCTATAAGAATATTAACACGGGAAAACAAAGCTTGGCCTATGCCTTTTGATTCGGCAATTTTTTTTTTCTTCTTCTCTTAGGATCATTTCTTATTCTAAATACGTCTTAATGAACTTCTCACGACCGTTCACAGTATTGTTTCAAAGAGCCAGATTATAAAAAATTGATTTTGCTAGCTTTTCTGTCATTGGTTTGTCTACAGGATGCTTGCTAATTGTTGAGATATGTACAATTTAGGAAGTAATATTTTTACTTCACTTACAATGGACTTTAGAACCATAATGTTTGAAAAAACTGTGTATTGTAGAGAAATGATTAATTGATATGTAATAAAATAACACAATTTAAGAATAATTAAGATGAAAAATGTTCTGCTGCAGTTATAGTAATACAGCAGTGTGTGCTGAAAGCAGTGCCCCACATTTCCACATAACTGACTTCCACGGTCGGCAAAATTCTAAATTGCTTCATGCAACCTTCGGTAAAATCTAACGTATATAAAACGATATATGCAATAACTTTTTACATTCATTAAAACAATTTCAAATAGATTTAAGTTACCTTAATTACATGGAAACATAATGCTGTCACTCTACTGTCGTCTGCTATAAACGTGTCATCTGGACATCGCTCGATCAGTCGACTATTGCAGTTCCATGATGGAGCGTAAACAACCAATCTTTGATGGCTCTTTATTCAGTCTTATTATATAACCATATATATATAAATATGCATATGACCGAGAATATTGGTGAATGACTCATATAAGAATAAGAAAATAATATAGCTGGCCACAATAAACCTCTAATAAAAAGGAAAATTTTTGAAATTTTTTCCACACTTGGTGCGGCAGACCGAAATGAAGACCCCATTTCTGCGCACAATCACTTTGCGTATCAAAACTGCCACACCATAGGCCACATTTTCACGTTTTGGCAACAATGGCTGAGAGGGAGTTCCAATATGGCCACCCGTGATCATAAGATCAGGAAGGGGCTGCTATTCTAACCCTACGGAATGAACATATTCTTTGGAAGCTTGAATTTCAAGTCAAGTGGACCTGTGGGCTTGTTCCATATGAATAGGTTTCATCTTCTGAATAATAGTAATGCGGCAGAAAATTTCTATTGAACTGATTTCCATTACATTCACTTGGTAATTCGAATAAAATTCTATCTTGTCACTAGTGGATCAGGAGGGCAAAGAAAACTCACTGAAATGCAAAGCCTCCGGCCTGCCAGGTAAATCCTCAGGTACACTACAAGTATAAAGTTCCAACTTCTTTTTTACCTTTAGCAGGTCAGTAGGTGGCATCCTTGCCTTTCGTTTGAAGAGCCCAGGGATGTTTCTTGATGTGAGTTAGAAATTCACTTTTATTACCCGTGATTGTAATTGCTTACCTTTTCCCTAATTCATTAATCCTCCCTATAATATCATCGAAAATGAGTTACTACTTCCTTCAACATTGCTGTGGGATTTATGTACAATTTCTTTAGTTGCATTTTTATTATGGAGAAGTTTAATGTGACTACTCAGTCACATATCTATATTCTCAGTCGAAGGAAGGTCAAGTTGTTGTCGGGCAACTAGATAGAAAGAGACCAAAGGGATCAGATGAAAATGAAAGGCAGAAACTAAGAGATAGCACAGCAAACTTTTACCACCATCTACAATGACCTTACAAGGCAACCTATGTTCAGTAAGCCTGAGTCATTGGCCCAAGGCTACAAAAAGTTATCCCACTACCTTTACCAATCGATTTTCATTGACCCTCTCACTCGAGGGCCTACTACTGTCTTTGACTATACAGGTAGCAATATTAAGTCTAACATGCACCTCAAAGTCTTCAACATACCATGAATCATCAGCTATTGCAAGACAATTGAGGTTGGTTCCCTATGATGTTCAGTAACATCAAAGTATTTAAAAAAAAAATTGGATATAAATACGTATTTATATATAGGGATAGTTGACATCTGTAATATGAAGTGGTAAAACACGCAGCTATACATTCAAAATCCATGGGGTCTTGACACCATTGCCATAAAAGTTCAAGGGATGACTTCACTAATCATGATACAAGTGACACCTTTGCTTACTTTTCCTTCTTTTGCCAAGTCTTCTGCACTCATAGATTTCGGGTCAATTTTTGGTTTCTTTGGTGCAGGAGTAGATGATGCTGTTGGCCTTTTCTTTGGAAGGTTAGCTGGATCATAAGAGGGTGGATACACCAAGTCCCGAAGTTCATCTAGTAGTTTACCCGCTTTCTTAAGAATTCGATCATTGGGTGGAACTGAAATGTAGTCAAATGAAACAGGTATACTATTATTATATAGTATTAATGCAATAGTTTCATGAGAGTACTATGTCAAATTTATAGACTAAATGAGCTTTGCCAAAAGGATTTGTTGAGGAATGAAGGATGTAAACTAGAGCTCAGGCAAAGATAATGACAGACCGGTATGTGAGAAGGGACCAGATAGAATGGATGAAGCCTATTAGGCAGAGAGTTCTGCAGCAAAGTCTTAAATTAAAGAGCTCATCATAAGGATTTGTTCTGAAAAAAAAAATCCTTATACTACTAAAGAATTTTCAGCCTTATGAAGATGAAAATTTGAATTACCTGCTATGCAAACATTCAGAAAATTTCTCAAATACAAATTGTGTAAGTAGAAATGATTAAACTCATAATTGTTTAAAAGGTACTATATTCGTAAATGGTACACAAATATCAACAGTTACAATACTACAGATCCTATACAGTATATGAATGTCCTGAAGATGAATGGCCCTGACCGCAAATGGTACCTTAAACATATTCTTGCACTTCTTGAAAATACTACATAACTGCAGTGTTAAACTAAATGATTTAATGCAAAGTCCTGTGTAAAATAACAGTTGATTTTTGTAACTGAAAACACCAAATTCTACCATACTAAAATAAAAAGCCATTTCATCGTCATTTAAAGTATTATGACAACTTGCATGCAAAAAAAATCCATAATTGCTTTACCCGTGTGATCTGAAACGGGTTCCAATTCAGACCTATTCAGTGCCAGAGCTTCAATGTTACGCCAGTGGGTTTGAAGGCTTGGATTATCAAAGCCTTCAGGATTATATGTGAAGTGCAGTTTTTGTATGACTGCCTTTGCTGCATCAACTTGATCTGGAGTAGCACGAGTCATATTCTCCACCTAAATGTTACGAAAATCATCTGCAATAAAAAAAATAATGCAAAAGTACCTTCCAAAATATATACCTGTAACTCACATACACCAAATATAATTACACTCAATTTAAAGTTGAATGTTACTCTCATACAGATGCTGACATTTCTCAATCTGTGGAATTAAAAGAAAAATCTTACTGGGACACTTTTTCCATCTCTGAATTGTGACAATACTAATATGTGGATGCATAAGGTAATACAAGATGATGAAACTTAGTATACCCATACCCATAAAATGAAACAGTAACACATGAATGATTCAATCACATATTTCTCTCTTCTACTAAAATTCAAATTATTTACAATTTCTGGAAAATACCTAAAACAAAGGTTTCTCAGCCCATTTTACGCATTTTCATTCATCAATACTAGGTGAAAAGACTTGAAAACTGGTTGAGCTGGTTATATGTATGAGTGGATTATCAATGAAGTTGGGGGTACCCATACTCAATTAACAATAAGACTGAAAAGTTGATAATGCAATGTTCAATAAAGCTACAATTCTACCTTTGCAGTAATACTATCAGTAACGGTACCAACAAAAATAGAACAGTGGCTGCGTCCCTTGTGACACGTATAACTGGTATCATTATGTGTTTGTATCAATGGCCAGACAATTGATAAAAATTCATCCTTCTCTTAAGAATAGCATAATTCATCCATTGGAAGCCGTCATCTTTCCACAAGTAAACAAACGAAACAGTAAAAACTGAAACAGGAAGGTCTTGTTCTTCAGTCTGAACCAAGGCAAATGCATGCTGCATTAATTAAACCCTAGCTTCAGGGTTCTCAGTTCTGATACCATAAGCGAAAATACCGAAGTTCCATATGTAGATGAGATAATGATGAAAGGGAAATGGAGATGGCTTGGACATGTCCTTGCACAACCCCTGGGAAAACTAAATGTGCTCCTAAAGGATGAAGGATGGGTGGAGGAGGACTTGTGGGGAAGAGAATAAAAAATGAGTGCCAGAATTTCACCGAAGCTCTTTGCATCACACGGCAATGATGTTATGCAGAATAAATACAATTAATGTCACAGGATAAACTTAAAATCATACCTGCAAATAGGAGATGGGATGCAATAAACCCTGGAGGAACAACTTGACAAGTGGGGAGAGAGAGAGAGAGAAATGGGGAAAGAAACTTGGAAGAGAGAGAGAGAGAGCGCAAGCATAGGCCTATCTATAGAGATACTTAATTCATTATATTTACTTTTAGAGATTGAGTAATAATATTTTTTCAAATGTGTTTTAAAAGTGGAGAGAGAGAGAGAGAGAGAGAGAAGCAAAATCTGCTCATGTGAAAGCTTAGGCCTATTTATAACTACTTAATTTCATTATATTTTCTTTGGGAGATTGAGTGGTAATATATATATTTTTAAAGTATGTTTTAGAAGTGGAGAGAGAGAGAAAGAATGATAGTACTGGTGACGGACTTGTGACGGGGGAAAGGCAGAAGAAAATATAATGAATTAAGTATCTCTATCGATAGGCCTATGCTTGCGCGATATGATATGACTGCCAAGATCGTGCTGCACTATGCTAGATAAAATTTGAAGGATCATAATATTCAAGTTAATTCTCTAAGAAATTCATACCCTAATCTTGATTACATTCGACAGTTGCCGTGGAAAATTTTAGACACGGTGCGGTCATTCATGCTTTAATTCTTGATATAGTCTTTACTTTTGAAAATCAGGTTTCATCCACAAATCATTCACGAAAAAAGCTGTGTTAAGTAAAAATATTTATTACCACAAATAACTCAATATGTATTGCACAGGCAATTAAAGTTTTATATCGTGGGAGATCTTTCAGCCTCGTGGCAAAGAAATGCAGTTGTGCAGGGCTGTAGGCTACTACGAACTGCTTTGTAATGGGAGCATATAGCCAGAAAATCTTTGAGCTAACATGCTACTTAAACCTTGATTAAGATTCATGTTTAAAGACAGTAGCTTTGTAAACAGCAACCAGCATTCGATCCATGTCAACGTCAAAGTAATCAAAGTGTGAAATCCGTTACGTTAGCCAGTATCCAGTGATTTGCGCTTTCCCGCTCGAAGTTCTAGGGCTCCTCCTCACATCATAGAAAACGCTCTTGCGGATGCAACTAGATTTGTTCAAACTACCTTAGCCGTCGCAACATTAACTGCCATTGACGTCAGCTAACTTTAATCGCTTTGGAATACAAACATAAGTTTGTAGAAACTAAAATAATTGCATTCACCACTTACGATGAAGCAATATATCCCCGTTCATGAAGTAAAACGAGTAAATATTGTCGTCGTGATACATAGCACTAAAATCAGAAATTCACATTCTATCTACCAAATCTCTATGAACGAATCCATCTGAGAAATTCCAATGACTTCGGACATATATCGTGTTTTTAAGTATCTGAACGGTTTTGTTTTGCAGTTTTAACTTATATGATATAATTTGCAGTATATTTTCATATTCTAGAGTAAATTTAGCGATATTATGTCTTTTCAGTAAAAATAAATGGGAAATTGGATGAACGAAAGCTAATGAAAACTGTATGTTCAGTTTTCTTGTCGAGTGTACCATTAGAAAATCTGAAACCCAAACCACTCATTATCAGAAGTTATCCCTCTTCTAAAGTTATCTATTTCACAAATATAAATCATGATTTGAAGGATAATATTATGATAATTGATCATGTCTTTACTTATTCACAAGGAACAGCTATAATTTCTAAAATTTAAGAAGAAATAAAATATTCATGCCTGTCCATACCACTTAAGGATTATACAGTAGTAGTTAAATGAATTAGTGTGTTATACACTAGTTAACTAAAGCCTGGACTTTAGCTCCTCAAACTATAGATCACTGCCAAGGCTCATAAAACTAACACTGGGGAAAGCCCTATGACACAAGAATATCAAGTAGCGCATAATTATACTTCTTACAAAATATGCAACTGCCATCGTGCCCTTAACAATATAATTTGGTTCAAGGTTCTAGTATCACTGAGTAAAGTGGTGATATCTACAACTGTACTATTGACTATGACAAAAATAAATCTGACCCCTATGCAGACATATTTTTGATGATTATCGAAGGATTTGGTGTTGTTTCAGGGGTGAAAAATCATCCAAGCTTTATCAAAGAACAATTAATCACATGAAGGAGTAATCTAATAAATGCCTTTCATTTATTCAACATCAACTTAATAGCTTTCATCAAATTTATTAACAAAGCAGACAAATGGAACATAAGAACACAACTTCCTTACCAAAAAATTAAAAACTGACTGAGGGATAAAATTCTATCTTGTTCAAAGCAACCTTATCATCATAAGCAAAAACATGTGCTGTTCCTTAGAACAGTTAGCAGCCATCCACGTAGCACCTTATCTACAAGTAAGTTACACAATATGGCTTGATGAAGCTGAGTGGCTTGAATCCTATAAGTTCAATGCCTGGAGGATAAACATTGCCCATGTTGCGAACTTCATCCTGCAAATGGTGTTATTAATTAAAAAATATGAATGTCATTAAAAATGAAGGGGAATGACCCAAAAACAAATATTTTTTAATATATATTTACAGCAAAGGTTGATTCATGTCATCTAATAACTGCCAGCAACTGCAATGGTGAATTTCTCATAATTGCCATCAACTGCAATGGTGAATTTCTCATAATTGCCAGCAACTGCAATGGTGAATTTCTCATAATTGCCAGCAACTGCAATGGTGAATTTCAAGATGTTACAAAGCTTGGGCTATATTTTATAGCAGCTCAAAATAGGCTGGTCAAATAAGACATTCCATTTTCATAACTTATTTTCTCAAGACAAACTACAAGTTATCTCATAAAACTTACACCCTTTTAAGGCAATAATAGTAATTGGACGAAAAAAGTCACTGAGGAATACAGTCCAGAAACACACCTCCCTATTCCAAGTTGAATATCCTACCTTAGCCATCCATACTGTTTCTTTCCCTTCACTAAGAACATAAGGGGAAATTTCAATGTGCGTTTTAATTATAATACTCTTCTGTATATGATTTATGAATAAACTGCATCCTCCGATGGATGCACCACGCTTGAGTTAGAGCAAGGAAAGAGCCAAACATATGTGATGCAGCTATTAGAAGAATTGTAAAGGCACCCATTCAATACAACTTTACATCTTGGAAAACCTCAATATTAATCAGCTTTCCAAACAATGAAAAGACATTTGTGGAAATCAGCTTCGACCTAGGCCTATTCTAGCTAAAAAATCATACTGGGTTTGTATCCAATAATAATGTGAATTAAAGGATCCTGGAGAGAGAGAGAGAGAGAGAGAGAGAGAGAGAAGAGGTGAGAAGAGAGAGAGAGAGAGAGAGAGAGAGAGAGATTGTCAACATAACCCAAGAATGATAGCTGAGCAATAACTGGGGATAAATGTAGCACTCACGTAACTATTTGCTTCACTTACTTGTAATAAATCAGTAATTTAGTCAGGATCCTGAGAAGAGTTCTCAGATATCAACTACTGAGAAGTTGCATGAGAAGCTCCTCTCTTAAAATAGCATAGGACTTGAGCTGGCGTACCAAACACATTACAAATGCGCTTTTACTCACTTTGGATAAAATACCAGCAAATCCGAGAATGCAATCTCTCAGTGTTCCAATGAATGCTCTAACCCTCTTTCAAAGTTTGTGAGCTGCCTCCATGAATTTCTTTGGATGAAAATCTCATTCCATTATATCTATAAATGCCAAACAAAGGGTGAAGTAAGTATAACAATTTTCAATGGATCATGAAGATTACCCACCAAGGTAGATATCCTCTACATACTACATGCTGCATAACTTTGTAAACCAAAAAGTTATGATAAACAAAACAGATGTGCAATAAACTCCAAGTAGTACAGAATTAGCAATAACTGAATGGAAGTTATAACATTGAAACACAATCATAATTCCCACCTATCAAAAGGCTGTCGAAGAAAGTTTTGCTTTGAGAAAAATTCTGTGGATTAAAGCCTCTTAAAAATCTATAATTAAAGATCAGAATTTTGATATTTTGAAAATAATTCAAAGGAAATCCTTATTTTCTGCTCTCATGTTCTTTTCCACTGGGATCAGAGCAGTCATTAAGGGAAATAAAGGAGAAATGTAATGAGCTGAGGATATGAACACTACTGGTGACCTAGAAAAGTATGAAAAACAGCCTATGTCTAAGGTCAATCACATCCATGAGTGGCTGAAGGTCTAAGTCAATTCAGGACTCCTTATGAGAATTACAGTTACTTTCTTTTTTTTTAATGTTTACAGCAGCGTAACATCTGGTTTTCATGCATTTCAAACTTGCTATTCAATTGAAACTTAAGGAAAATGTCATTTTCCTGTAGAGTAACTTATCAGAGCCTTTCAATATTAAAACCCTACTAGATGAGAACAAGAGAGTGATTTTACCAAAGGCTGCATAGAAATGTAATCAAAAGTTAGGGCCATAAATACTTACCAATGTAAATTTAATTTTCTTTCCTCCATATTCTTGATACTTAACAAAACATATTGAGGCAAACAAATAGTTAACAAAGTTTAAACAAATAAAAATAATTCATAGGAACCGGCTAATAAAGCCGTGAAAGAACTGAATTAATCACCTTGATGAAACCTTACTGCAATATTCTAAAAAGTAGTAACTTGAAAAAATTACAATGTTGAGGGGCTGAGAGATAACTGGAACTTTCCAGTGCCATGAAGGAAAAAGTGTTCTTAAATCTAGTGGTAAAACCAAAGAAATACTCTTAATACGTATGTACCATATATATGAAAAACGTAGCACTGCCAACAATTTCACTAACAGTGGCCTCTCGTGAACCTTGCTGAGTTCATTGGTAGGTGCATGAGTGAGATCTATGGAAGAGATTCAATCTACAAAGTCAAATAAAACCAGGGCATTTCTTAATAAACATCCCTACCCATATGTCTAATTCTGCTGCAGTCATAAAGTTATCCCAACCATGATTTTCAGACTCAGTCAAGTATGGCTGACACAATCTCAACCTCCCCAAAATGATAATTATCATCAAAAGAAGTCTCATGTATTTAGTTCTACAATATATTTCTCAAACTGTCTCCAAAGTCCCATAACACCAGAATGAGTAAAATTCAGTGATATCACTTAACACTATATACAATAAAGCATGTGGTAAGTTTGCACGTCAGCTAAATAGCCAGAACAAGAGCAATGCAAGTCCACATTGCTGTGAACGTGATTGTCTGGTTAAACAAACCCCAGGTGTTCAGACTATACAAGAACATTCAGCAACATAGCAGTGTGACAACTTGTGGTGGAAAAGGTGATAGTGTATTTGTGTACCCAACAGTTATGACTTTGAAGACATCAAATGACATCATCTGTAAGAAATTTACTGGTAAATTCAACTTGTCAATTTGGTATATTTTTGTTCTTTTCAATTTTAAATATACAGTACTACAACAAAGTACAAGTCCTCATCTTCAAAATGATGCCATAATTAGCATTTTACCTCCAAAAACTATTTTACAGCAGGTCAAAAAAGCAAAAATTACAAAAATTCCAATTGCAGTAGATCATGACTGAATGGTGAGATCATCGTCTCAGAATGTTTACTCTGGGTAGTAAAATAACTTGTATTTCTATTTGTCTCATCAGAAAAAAGTTAGAAAAGCATTCACCAAACTACAAACAACTGCTTTTCATAAAAACCTAACGTAAGCTTCTTGTCTGTATAATGTAATGCAACCCAACCTCCTCTCTTCCCACTGAAAAATAAGTTCGCTTCAGTCCCCAAGAATGCTTTCAACAGGTGATTTTCTCTAAAATCCAAAACTCAAAACAACATGAAAGCATACTAAGGAATCACTGCAAAACTAAAATAATTAATAATGCCAACAGTTACTTACAAAAGATCTATGTTTTTTGTACATGTGGTACATCCAAAGGTACAAGAGACCTGTCAACATTATAAAGCAATGAGAAAAAATCAAACTTACCTCAAGATACTCCTTCTTCACATACCTCACTTCTTCATTGGTAACTTTCCAAAGTTTCACTTTTGATGGTTTATATGTTTTTCTGGAAAACAAATATATATTTCAACCTAAATAAACATTAAGATGAAATTAATTTCATTAATTTGCTAAGAAGTTTGTTAACAAACAATGAGAATATGGAAATAATTATAAATATTTTGAAAGCTATCATTCAAAGAAAATGTACATACAGAAAATATACCAACCCTCTCAAAATGAACACAGAATGTAAAAATTACTATGCAATATCAACTAAAAATTAATGAAAATTATATATACCCTTGTACAAAAGTTAATCTATGTCAATTGGAAAACTATGAAGTCCCCAGTTAAGGCCAGTTAAGTTATACTACTACAAACTACCATATGTTACAGTTACTACAAAGCTCTACAAACACAAAGGCACATGCAAAATACGTAGTGTATAATTTTATTTTCACACAAACACAATATTATCAAATCAGAAAGACCGTAGGGTACAATGCATACCTTACACCTGTGTAAATAGAAACAGACATTTCAACACCAAGAGCTAATGTAAAAATGGCTCTACCCAAAGTTCTCTTCTTATGTTCAACTCGTCTCACTCTGTCCATAAGTTTGGATTGGTTGGATCAGCCAGAATAATGCCCTCCTGCGAATCTTCATCTTCATCCTCACGAATCATCAAGTCCTGAAGAATAAAATGTTCTTAATAATACAATATTTCCATACCCAGAATCCCATATAAAAAAAAAATCTCTTCTTAACATAAGCTTTCAGAGAAAATTAATTCCTCCAGTTATTTCAATGAATTCAGAAACTTCTCAGTAATTTTAGGAAAAATGTAGAAGATATTATAACTGGAAAGTTTTCCTTCATTCTTCACCAAAGTCATGGATGAACCAAGAAAATCATTGCAGAGAGGCCCTTGAAAGGTTACTGTATGCCGATGACTTGGTGTTATGACCAAGATTAAAGGATTACTATCTGATAAAGATTTTACCAGCGAGTCGTGGTGTACCTGAGGCAGTCCCTACTTTCGAACATCAGCATCGGTTTCTCATCAGCACAAAATACTCAAGAAGTTACTCACCAACTCCGTTAATATTCATATGAAATAAAATTATTCTCACTTTATTCTATTAGCATCTACTAGAACACAGAATCTCCCTTGGGAGGAGTCAGCCACTCCAAGGGATGGAGCTTCACCTGTAACATAGAAAGTATTTCATTTTCATAAAGTTTTCTAGGAGGGAAAGCAGGAGCAGCTTTGCCTTGTTTCCTTTCGGATGCAAGCCAGTCATGTACATAATGAAGAGATTTCTTAGAAGCAGACGAAAGAACTAGATTAGGCAGTTTCACTCCTTCAGTACTGTGTTTCCTCATCAGGCACAGACGCTGGAGACATAAGTGTAGCTGGAATGAAGAAGTCTAGGAAGGTATCAATATGGTACTTCAGAAGTAAGGAATAAGCAGTGTAAGACGTAGTCTTGTACTATCACTTCTTACTCCTTTGACAAAATCAGTGACAAATTCTTATCCTTGGAGGTAAGGAGAGCAGCTGTTTTCTGAAGAAAGCCAACAAGCTGTGAGCACTGGAAGGTGGCACCAGTTGATCAAAGGTAGCTTGCAGGCATCCGGAAAGTGGTGCCAGGTTGATTCCCACCCGCCTGGCAGGAAACCTGCCTTCCCTCCGGGGTTAGCAGCCTCTGGGAAGGAAATTTGTTCCCTTTCCATGGCTGGAATAGGATCTGGATTCCTGGCCTTTAGGGGCCTCTGTTGGTGGTCCATCCTCGGCCCGCCCTTACCCAGCCTGGCAGGAAACCTGCCAATTTCCTTCCTGGGGGAACCAGCCTCTGAGGAGGATTGTTCCCTCCCCTCCATGGGCTGGATAGGATCGGATCCTTTGGCCTTTAGCCTCTGTGGTGGGTCCCCATCCTCAGGCCCGCTTACCCAGCCTGGCAGGAAACCTGCCTTCCTCCGGGGAAAGCAGCCTCTGAGGAGGGAAGGTTGTTCCCTCCATGGGCTGGATAGGATCGGGATCCTTTGGCCTTTAGCCTCTTTGGCGGGTCCATCCTCAGGCCCGCTCCCCAGCCTGGCAGGAAACCTGCCTCCTCCTGGAAGCAGCCTCTGAGGAGGATTGTTCCTCCATGGGCTGGATAGGCATAGGGATCCTTTGGCCTTTAGCCTCTTTGGTGGGTCCATCCTCAGGCCCGCTTCCCCAGCCTGGCAGGAAACCTGCCTTCCTCCGGGGAAGCAGCCTCTGAGGAGGATTGTTCCCTCCATGGGCTGGATAGGATCTGGATCCTTTGGCCTTTAGCCTCTTTGGTGGGTCCATCCTCAGGCCCGCTTCCCCAGCCTGGCAGGAAACCTGCCTTCCTCCGGGGAAGCAGCCTCTGAGGAGGATTGTTCCCTCCATGGGCTTGGATAGGATCTGGATCCTTTGGCCTTTAGCCCTTTCCTTTGGTGGGTCCATCCTCAGGCCCGCTTCCCCAGCCTGGCAGGGAAACCTGCCTTCCTCCCGGGGAAGCAGCCTCTGAGGAGGATTGTTCCTCCATGGGCTGGAATAGGATCGGGATCCCTTTGGCCTTTAGCCTCAGTGGGTGGGTCCATCCTCAGGCCCGCTTCCCCAGCCTGGCAGGAAACCTGCCCTTCCTCCGGGGAAGCAGCCCTCTGAGGAGGATTGTTCCCTCCATGGGCGGATAGGATCTGGATCCTTTGGCTTTTAGCCTCTTTGGTGGGTCCATCCTCAGGCCAGCTTCCCCAGCCTGGGGCAGGAACCCTGCTCCTCCGGGGAAGCAGCTTCCCCTGAGGAGGATTCCCTCCAGGGCTGGATAAGGAATCGGGAATCCTTTGGCGGTTTAGCCCTTTTCCTTTTGGGGGTGTCATTTTTTTTCCTCCAGGGGGCCCGTTAACAGCCTGGCAGGAAACCTGCCTTCCTCCGGGGAAGCAGCTGAGGAGGATTGTTCCCTCCATTGGGCTGGACCTTTCGGACCCATTGCCCAACCAACCTTCGGGACCACGGCCGGGCCCGGCCCGCAACGTCGGCGGACATCGCCCCACCCCGCCCGTCGAGGGACCCGCGGCGGGTCCGGCCCGCCGACCCGGACCCGCGGTGGGCCCAGCTCCCCCATCCCGGGACACTTGGCGGACCTTTCCCGCCCATCCCGAGACCAGTGGCGGGCCTCGCCCGCCAGTCCCTACTCAGAGCAACACCTATGCTGTTACTTAGATTTAGAATATGCCACTGAATCCTCTCAATTCTCCTGGGGCTACTCTCAATCCTCTACTTCTTGTCCTGGCACTCTACAGATCCTACTGAATCCTTTCCTTCTTCTCCTTGCACCTCCACCAATCTTACTGAATACTCTCAATTCCTATGAGGCTTGTCCTAATCCTCTTTCTTCTCCCGACACCTCCACGAATCCCATCATTTTCTTCGCTCTTTCTATATTCCTCCTTTTTCTTTCCCTTCCAGGGAGAAATAAAACTCTAAGAAAACATCTTAACATATTTATTTCCATTCTACTTCAATTTCCTTCAACGATTTAACAAAATAAACTTATTACAAAACAAACATCAAAGTTTCCATACAATAAACAACCTCCTCAAAATTTTCACGTCTCATCCGTCTGAGTGAGGCCAGTGCAGTCTTCGTCGCGCCATTCCTTGAAGATCGACAGCAGCTTCTGCACTTTCCCGTTGTCCTCCTCCATGCGTCTTTATTTCTCCTCGAGATTCTTCAGGTCGGAGACCATTATTTCCTTTCCTCCTCGCAGCCATCCAACCTCATCTTCCAGTCGGTCGTTCCGTTCTCTCTGGACATTGGTCTTCCTCTCCAGGGACTCCAGGGCGACCATTTCCTTCCTCTAGAAGGCATGCCAACTCGTTCCTCTTGACTTTCGCCGCCTCAACTTCACACTGGAGTCCACACTTTTCCTTCCACAGGTCTTCCACGTCCTTCTGCAGTCGCTCGAACCTCAGCTCCAGGTCTTTTATGTCGGATTGACACTTTTCGGTAGTGTCTTTTTGTTCCTGGATGATCTGCACTTCACGAACGCGTTCTTCCCTTCCACCCGCCTTCTGCGTCTCTTCTTGGCAGTCGAGTCTCTGTTGTAGCTTAAGAATTCACAGGTCCAAGTGCACGCGCTGCTCTCTCTGGTACTGGATGGCGTCTCGCAAGGCCGCAATTCTCTCGTTCAATTCCTTTTCCTTGGGCTGTTCAGCTCCCACCATCATCATCAGTCAGGGAGATATCTCGCCAGCGAATAGGCAGCCACACCAAACAAGATAACAACATCTGGACAACAACGTCCTAACAACAGCTGCTGCCAAGGCCAGGTAAGGCCACATTTTCTTCAAACTGGAATCCATATCTGAAGTATCCAGTTCATATACTCTCCTCTCTCTCACTCTCGATTTTTCGTTGATTTTCTATATTCCCCGAGAGATACTTTAATTTATCGAAATATAGCAGGAAAGATTCTGAAAGATTTTTAATTATGTCTTGTCTCTTTGTGCTATAAATTGCTGAAATATCTCTCTTCTCTCTCTCTCTCTTTCTCTCTCTCTCTCTTTTACCCCGAAGGTCTGGAATTCTTCATTTGTTCCTTCATTTAGGCTTAAGGCTTTGCATTCAATAAGTTTAGACAGAGAGAGAGAGAGAGAGAGAGAGAGAGAGACTGTATCTTTGCGTAGAAAAACATTTATTGATATATTTACATATGAGAGTGCGTGTGAAATCACTCTGTTTGGAATAGGGAATCTAATGTGTGTACTACCATGCTTAGTGTATAATGCTTCAATTGAGATTTATATTAATATCATTTTGTCCATCTCGATGTATATATTTACATATATAATATGGTATATATAATATATATTAATATTATTATTATATATATAATAATATTATAATGCCCCAAAGACATGGTCCAACCTTTTAGACATGCTGTCCTAATGGCACCAGAGGAACGCCAAAGGACACGAATGAATCAAAAGTATACTGAAGCAGGAATGCGCACACCTGAAAGGGACTATTGAGACCAACTCATGGCAATAATGACAGCCCTTACCCAAGCTAAGGCCAGTTAAGTTATACTACTACAAACTACCATATGTTACAGTTACTACAAAGCTCTACAAACACAAAGGCACATGCAAAATACGTAGTGTATAATTTTATTTTCACACAAACACAATATTATCAAATCAGAAAGACCGTAGGGTACAATGCATACCTTACACCTGTGTAAATAGAAACAGACATTTCAACACCAGGAGCTAATGTAAAAATGGCTCTACCCAAAGTTCTCTGCTTATGTTCAACTCGTCTCACTCTGTCCATAAGTTTTTCAATACGATTGGTTGGATCAGCCAGAATAATGCCCTCCTGCGAATCTTCATCTTCATCCTCACTAATCATCAAGTCCTGAAGAATAAAATGTTCTTAATAATACAATATTTCCATACCCAGAATCCCATATAAAAAAAATCTCTTCTTAACATAAGCTTTCAGAGAAAATTAATTCCTCCAGTTATTTCAATGAATTCAGAAACTTCTCAGTAATTTTAGGAAAAATGTAGAAGATATTATAACTGGAAAGTTTTCATTCATTCTTCACCAAAGTCATGGATGAACCAAGAAAATCATTGCAGAGAGGCCCTTGAAAGGTTACTGTATGCCGATGACTTGGTGTTATGACCAAGATTAAAGGATTACTATCTGATAAAGATTTTACCAGCGAGTCGTGGTGTACCTGAGGCAGTCCCTACTTTCGAACATCAGCATCGGTTTCTCATCAGCACAAAATACTCAAGAAGTTACTCACCAACTCCGTTAATATTCATATGAAATAAAATTATTCTCACTTTATTCTATTAGCATCTACTAGAACACAGAATCTCCCTTGGGAGGAGTCAGCCACTCCAAGGGATGGAGCTCACCTGTAACATAGAAAGTATTTCATTTTCATAAAAGTTTTCTAGAGGGGAAAGCAGAGCAGCTTTGCCTTGTTTCCTTTCGGATGCAAGCCAGTCATGTACATAATGAGAGATTTCTTAGAAGCAGACGAAAGAACTAGATTAGGCAGTTTTCACTCCTTCAGTACTGTGTTTCCTCATCAGGCACAGACGCTGGAGACATAAGTGTAGCTGGAATGAAGAAGTCCAGGAAGGCATTAATATGGTACTTCAGAAGTAAGGAATAAGAAGTGTAAGACGTAGTCTTGTACTATCACTTCTTAACTCCTTTGACAAAATCAGTGACAAATTCTTA
>NC_061094.1:33985977-34073477 GCF_015104395.2 Macrobrachium nipponense
TTCACTAAAAGTCCGTAGAAACAATCTAGGGCGAAAACGAGAAAAGAATCCAACTGTCAAGAGGTACCGACAACAGGTGTGGTCGACACCGACGACAGAAAAAATCTGGCAAGAAAGGTATGTTGGTTCTTACATCCGCTTCCCAGCAGCGGGTAAGGTAGATCACCTGACCTACCTGTCGCGTTTGCCGCGAGTTTTGAATTCTGTCGTGACGTCAGAGACGTAAGCTAAGTATATGTCTGACAGGAAAGTCATGTACAAAATGAAATGTTTACATCCGGGTCAGGAGGGACTTCCAACTTCCAGACTGGTAGTTAACTGCATAACCACCTTGTTTGAAAGTTCAGCAGCCATTTCCAGGCTTTGCATTATGTAATTCCTATTATAAAGAACCGAGGGTTTGTATATTGTGTAGAATAGGAAAAACTATAGTCTGTTTTCTATTCGTGTAAAAAAAACTGTACTAACCCGCCATATTCATTGCGCATTTCTTGATCAATTTTTCTTGCAAACTCCAAATCCTTCTCCTCCCCACGCTCGCCTGCAAAAGAAAAGTAAACCCAATAGGGTACAATTTTGTTTACACCAATTGATAACATAAATGACAGATAAACAACTCACATTATCAAGAAAAGATACTTCATAATTTCAAGATTTCCTCAAGACATTGAATAAATGCTCAGGATCAAAGTGCTGCTCAGACATCCCTTGAATAATAATGTTTTGACTTATGACTTTTTTATAATAAAAATCAAATGTACATTAAAAAATATATGAACATACATTAAAATAATATAAAATTTCCATAATTTGTAGTTTTCTTTATTATATAAACCAGTGCCTTTTATGTAGGAGTATCCTTCAGCGCAAGCTGGAATCGGTCACTTGAACTTGGTAACATGGTAGGTAACTTTTGATACAGAGGTAATTGGGGAATATTCTACTTGTCTGCTGTTACCAGGCACATTTTTCTTTGGAAACAGGGAGTATATGGGGTGGATGATGTAGGATTATGATAAAAGGCTCAAGTTTATCTACACATGAAAATTACTTTAGAGTATTTATTCATAAAGGAATACAAACCATCACCTTTCATGTAGAAGACTCACTCCCAGGTGGGACAAACTGAATTGGAACCAAGAAATGTCACATCCCAGTCATGATAGTAAGCAGGGGAGAGTTGATTCCTGTAATCTCCTATTTGATATGGCATAAGAATGCCAGAGTGATAGGGCCCAAGCTCGAGAGAAAAGTGTCAAAATCTAGCTTGTACAGGAAAATCTCTGGGAACTAAGTGTAACCCCTATTGCATCAGTTAAAAGGTAGCTAAAATTTGGCCCACAAAACTGATTGGTTCAAATTATTCACTGCCATCACACATCTTTCTTGTGAAAAGGAACAGTGAAAAGGGTCACATCGTACAAGGCAAAACTACATATGTACCTCAGTTTGTAATACAAGCATTGGAAATTTTGGCACAAGTGCTCATTGTAGCCTCCTCTTTTGAAAAAATCTGGGTGTCCACAGAAAATTTCCTTTCAATAAGGTCACCACTTTTCAAGATGGCTGCTAATTGTTTCGAATTCTGACACTTTTGAGTAATCACAGTTGAAATAAATACATCAATCCATTATTCAGATAATGTTTTCCTGAGTAGAAGAGTTAATTGAAGATGCAACCAAAGCTCCTACTACTATATTTACCATTGTGATGATGATGGTGTACAAAATGGCCACCATGTAATATTTCACTTGAAACTCTACAACTAAGATGATAGAAACATGAAATCTTTATCTATGCCTGCATTATAAGGCCAGAGAACTGTTCCTAGCATTTCTATTGGGCTATTATCAATATTACATCTTGGGAAAGGGACCCCATAATGCTACAAAAGTATACAAGCCACAAAACTATAATAGTATAACAAAATAGAGCCAAAATGTCTTTTTAAGTCTGAAATGAACACAAGATTTTAAAGATGCATGGTATTACCCTTTAGTTTGACAAATTCTCATTTAATGTATCCGAAGCATCATTTGCAACATTATCAGTTCCACCTCATATTTGCAGCTACACAAAGCTGTGCATGCAAGCCGTAAGCCCTAGCATGTAGCAATTTGCACCTGCTAAGGCAACCAGACTTGCAGCCACATTTTGTAAGCTGTCCACAACTTTTTGCAATGAGGGAGTTGGCTGTCCAGAAGACTTTCCAGTCTTTGCCAATCTATTCCAACCCTAGTCAGCTGGGACTGTGCTTCAGGCTGGCACAGAATTGCCCGACCCCATAGACAGCCTGCCGATATACTGAACATTTGGTGTGTTGAGCCAAAGCTGCTCTGGTTGGAGGGATGGCTTCATATGGTCTCTGCTTTCTTGCAAACATGTTAAGTCTGGTCTCATCCACATTGTCAACACTGCTTTATCTTACCTATCATACACGAAGATCACTTGCCGAGTTGAGAAAAAACTGGAGTGGCCTCTGGAAAAATGTCTCATGTACTTCTAAAGGCAAAGACTGCATCACAACCTGTAAATGCATGTAAGAATGGCATGCTTTGGCTTCTCTGACCAACATGAGCCACAGCTGCTGCAGACCCATGCTTTGCAAAGTTGAGAACACACTCAGGCCAACGACAAGGACATCTGTTGTCATTGGCTTTGACCAAGGTAGACAAGTTTGGTGCACATATCTGAGCTGTCTGCCAGGAAGAGAAACAGCTCTGACTTCTTGTCATTGTGCCTCAAGAAGTTTTGCCCGTTTGAAGGATTGCTGTTCTTTTCTCTCGCCTTGTGTTTTCCCCCATGTCCCCTTTTGGACCTAATGTCTGCTTTCTGACTTGGACCTTGTATCTGCTTTAAGACTTGATGAACTATACAGTCAGATACACTAAAAAAGACAATAGTATATGTTGACTTGTACGCATTCACATAGGCACTAATTCTTGGCAGAAAGTTAAGGGTTGTATAGTCTGCAAAAGGCTTACATCTTTTGGGTGGCAGTGCACGGACCAAGGCCAAACCATCAATGATGATGTCATCTGCCTCTGGCTTTTGGTCTGGAAGCGAGATGTTTCGCAAGTATGGAGGTGAGTTGGGACTTCTGACACCTGTAAATCGTTTCATCTTCACAGAGATACAGGGAACAACTGATTCTCATGGTTAAAGAATTCTTGCAGGTTCCATTCCCTCCTCTGACAGAGAATATAAAATGATTGGAG
Organism: Macrobrachium nipponense; assembly: GCF_015104395.2. Lineage (NCBI taxonomy): Eukaryota > Metazoa > Arthropoda > Malacostraca > Decapoda > Palaemonidae > Macrobrachium > Macrobrachium nipponense. The sequence continues at coordinate 33,989,196 of NC_061094.1, forward strand.
AAAAGCAGTCATTCTTCTTTCAACTGCTTCTGCTTTGATGGTTCTGTAACAGGCTTATTTTGAGAGAAGTACATATTCATGCTTGTTCTTCCTGATGGGCTCATAGAGTTAATTTGGATTATCAGCCAAGCCTTTCACAAATTCCTTGTACTGGGACTTTCCTTTCTTAAAGTGATTATGAACAAGCTCAGCTGAGCTAGGATGAGCTACACCTTTGGAGCCTATTGCAAAAATTTCGGCACTGTCTTCCTGGAAAGGGTTTCCCATGTCTTGCAGCGCCTGAGATCATTTCTGGTCCCTTTTCAAGAATATCTGCTGGGCATGTGGAGTCTGCTAAGGATGGATGATACAAAACCCTAGCTGTGACTTCATGTCTGCTCCATGTTCAACTATACTAGTGAAATGGAGCAGACTTGGAGGTATGGCATCATTGATACATATCCATCATGTTCAGGATTATGATGTACAGAGGCCAAGGGTAAGTTTGACCTTCATTTTTCTTGTCTTCCTAGCAAACACAACACAACATTTGCTCCAGCTCTTGACTAAGGCTGAGGGCCTACCCTTTTACCACCTTAATCTGATATGCACATTGATGTATGGGATAGAACTAGGTTTGTTCACCCTACATCCAGCCTGATCATTCATCCAGTACCAATCAAGTCTCATGTGATCTGTACACCATCCAGGTCAGTAAGTATATGAACAAGCCATGTAGAGCCCCACTTGCCCTTGGTTTGGCTCTCCCATGCTGGCACCTCCTGTCAATTCAGGCGTGACAGTCTAACCAGATCTACAAACTATTTACGTATATATAGGGGGCTCTTAGCATTTGGACACAACTACTAAACTACACTAAAGCAAAGCTAGGTACTGTACAGCGTAAGTAAAGCAAGATTAGCTGACACTGAACCCCATGCTGAAGTCAACAATGTGCCCTGGTTGTGCACTGACATTCACTCTCTTAAAAATAAAACTATAGATAAAACCATCATCTAAATTATATATAGACTTGTAAACTATTATATTGAACAGGGAGAAATTTTCCATTCCTACTGAATCCTGAGACATTATTATTTATGGTTTTTGGCTGCCATATTGGATGCCATCTTTCTTTATATGTATATATAAAATCTTTAACAGAAACACATTTCACTTTTGCTTGGTTACTCTCCCTAAAATGTGTACTATAGCCAAAGCAAATGCATAAAAACATGACCAGAAGCACATAAGTCCCATGTTAAAACCTTGACTAGCGGCCATCACCAGCAACTTTCAGAAATTTGCCCTCTTATCTACTATAAACGAGACCCAAGTGGCAACAAAGTTAACAAGCATGTCTAAACATGATGCTGCTATTCTAACTTGGCCTAAAGTAGTTTGGAACAAGGCCCAAGGATCAAAACAGATTTTAAAAAGCCTGCATTAGATCTGCTAAGCCCTCAACATAATATCCATCCATATCATATAATGGCAACATGTCACATGTGAACCCTATGTGTGCAAGTATCAAGTGAGAGGCATTGCAACAATTCTCTGCATACTACCATGGCTGAAGTATAAACAAGAGAGGATTCATGATTGATTGATTAATTAGTTCTTACTGGCATCACAACGACAAAGAGGATTCATGAGCAGTCCTTGTGTCATGGAAGAAAAAGTGAAACACTGATTCACAAAAACACTCCAGAACACTTGTTGTATGCACTGGCATTAATTCACCTAACTCCATTTAGGTGAAACAGCGAAGACATGGTCAAGGCAGACAGCAGTTTACAGAGTAGCTTTCCCTGCTCACTACCACAGGAGTATCTCCACAGGAAAGATGACCAAAACAGGAGGCCCAACAGCACTGGCTCCTTAGAGGGAGCAGCAGCAGCAGGAACATCAGCAAAATATAGGTCACTTGGAAAACCAAGGGATGGCAACAGCTGCAAGTACTCCAGTATATCAGGCAACATGAAGACATAAGCAGCTTCATCTGGGGTGAGTTCAGCACTTTCGTATGGATCGGTACTGCTGGTGACATACCTTTACACATATACCCTGCTTGGCTGAGCCAGAGATGAATGAGTAAAAGGCATAGGGAGAGAGGGAAGGAAGTCTAGAAGGAAAGCGCCAAAAAGCATAGAAGTATGAAAGGTGGGGAAATCCTCAAAAAAGACACTTTTTAACATCTTTCAGTTTTCCCCCAGTACTGGTCAAACCTCTCCTACTCAGAAGGAAACAGCCGACATACTCACTGCTAGGTATCAGAGCAACAGGACCTACCCCTGCATGTGCCAAACTGTCACTAAGAAGTACAAAGGGCTTGAAGTGGCCACACACCTCCTCATGTCCTGCACAACTCCATTCACTTTTTGTTTTTCTCCATGTGGGAAAAAGACACCATACATACAAAAAGAAAATATCTTCAACTAAATGTCAACATAAACACCATTTCTTAAAGGTGTCCTGAATGACAGCTGTTATAAACTTACCAATTTCCTTACTTATGTTTAGAAAGCAGCCAGCCTTAGAAATGTTACTAAAAGATTAAATGTCCAGTTTGGCATCACTCAAGCGATGTTTATATTATCAATAATTGGTTATAAAGTATTTTTCTTTCTAGTCCTACTGCCATTCTTACCTGCAGTCCTGTATGCATTTACTTTCACATGAAGAGGAGCTTAGCGGGGCTAAGAACTTTGAGCAATGTACACCTGCAGTGGATCTACAGAAGGTACCAGATAGCTCCTATGGACCACCCTGATATTAGTTTAGAGCAAGATGACACCAGCCAATAAACAGCAAGAGTTCTGACAGCGTAACTACAACCACTTTTCCATTTGGCAATGGCACATACATATAACACCATAGCCTATCACACATCTGTTCTATCTTCATTGGGACATAACCTTCTGCCTATTTATGAAATATAAAATCCTTCATAACCCTCATGTATTGCTATGCTGGTAAAAAAATAAAAAACAGTATCCATATGCTGATATGAAGAACATAGGTCAACTATCAAATCATTTTTGCCCTAAAGAAAAACAATCTATATAAATAAAATTGTAATTGTTCGTTTGTTCAAAATCTTAAATCTCCATAAGTTCTTGACCGATTTCTTTGAAATTTTGACACAACATTGCATTTGAATATGCATGATTTTAGTATGGGGTTTCATCCTACCTTCCCCTCTGAAGGGGGTGGGGGTGAGAAGGGATTCCCTGAAACAGAGCTGGATTTGCCTGTGAAATGGGGCTGGTTATGCCTGTAGACTCAGTTACTTTACAAATTTATCATACATAATTTCTGTAGACATATCACTTACCATTTGAAATAAAATACTATAGGGTTAACATCAATGACACCAGAGAGAGAGAGAGAGAGAGAGAGAGAGAGAGAGAGAGAGATGGTATTACTGAGAAGAAAGAGGGAAAGAGACAGTGATGGTTGGAGAGAGAATGAGTAAGAGAAAGGAGCTTTCTCTTTTCTTTCTTTTCCATTTAACCAGACTGAGCCACAGAAACATGTGGCCGGGTACTGCTAGTGACAAAATACTCTATATACAGAATCATAGTATAATTGCTATTATATACAAATATTCCAAAACAATATTATCTACATTTTTGAAGAGGGACATACTCAATTCAACATAACACGCCATTTACACATAGTACTAGCATTACTAAGGTAAGAATAATGTACAGGTACAAAAGAACTTCACAACTTACTGAAGATGCTGGATGATAACATGGTTATCAAAGAGGTCCTCCAAGCAAACTTTCTCATGAAGCATCCTGCACATGGAACACTCCAATGAACCATCAATTTTCCAAAGTTTCTGCGTACACTCATAGCAGAAGGTATGCAAGCACAAAAGGAGTTTGGGTGCACGACGTACATCGGCCAAGTCATAGTCTTCAAAACAGATGGGACACGAGAATAATTCTCTGTCTTCCCCATCTTCAGGGCAATAAGTTGCCATTGTATCATCAACGTTTCTCCACCTCCAAACACTCGCTATCCTTTTTCAACATCACTATTGACCCTTGCAAAAATATTGAATCACTACACACATAATTCAAGAACACTATGCTTCTACTATTACCACAAGTATGATATTTCAATTTTGTGCATTTCAAATTACTGTTGTGTTAATTCACTGAAACACTTGTTGTTTTCATGGTAATTTTTATCATAAGCCTGAAAAAAATTAATTATAGTTAATTTGGTTTTTTAATGATGTTTCTCACAGACCCATAAAGATTATCCATAGAATTCCTTCTAGTATTGAGAACTTTGTATTTTACAATTGTTCATTGGCTGTGATAAAAAATGTAAGCTGATATCTACACATGTCAAAGACACATAAATATAAAAAGTAGTACAGTGGAACCTCGGTTTTCATACACCTCCTGGTTTTCGTATGATTTGGTTTTCGCAGACTTTTTCCGAGGAAATTTTGTCTCAGGTTTCAGACATTTCCTTGTATTTCATACTTAGAAATGCTCCTTCCGGGGCCTACTCTGTGAATAGGCCCCATACCGAGTGCCAAAACAAAACATCCCGTGTTCTTTCGTGACCCATTCTCCTTTTGTATTCGTTGTTTTTTGTGCTTTTTTATTCAAGTGCAACTGCTAAATAAGCCATCATGGGGCCAAAGAAACTTCCAAGTGCCAGCCTCTCCTCCTTCTTCTCCCCTTCTCTCCATCTTCCATAAGCTAACAAGAGTCCTCCATAAAGGTAAGAGTGATGTTAAATGTTCATTATTCATTTCATTATTCATTTATATTTATTTTTCATTGTTTTCTGCATGTAAAACTGTGTTTATTCCTTATAGAAATGAAATGGAATATGGAATTTAGGTTTGAAGCAAAACACTGGAATTTTATTCCTTATAAAATAAAATGTTTCTTTTAAAAATATTTTTGGGGGTCAGGAACGCATTAATTGTATTTACATTACTCATTATGGGAATGACTGTTTCGGTTTTTGTACGTTTCAGACTTCGTGGAAGGTTCCGGAGTGGATTATGTACAAAAACCGAGGTTCCACTGTACGTCATTACAATAAAATGATATTGTTAGAATACAATAAAGTTTTGTACATACTTACCCGGCAGATATATACTTAGCTTATGTCTCTGACGTCCGACAGAAATTAGAATTTCGCGGCACACGCTGCAGGTAGGTCAGGTGATCTACCCCCCTGCCGCTGGGTGGCAGGAATAGGAACCGTTCCCGTTCTAGAACCAGATTTTCTCTTCCACCTGTCTCCTGAGGGGAGGCTGGGTGGGCCATTCATCGTATATATCTGCCGGGTAAGTATATACAAAACTTTATTGTATTCTAACAATATCATTTTTGTACATGCAACTTCCCCGGCAGATATATACTTAGCTGATTGACACCCTTGGTGGTGGGTAAGAGACAACTATTTACTGAATAGACAGGTAAACAACATACGTTGTAGGTAATAAATAAATAAAACCTTGGTTCCTACTTGTTCAGGCGGAAGATTCCATGGCTAATGCCTAGGAATCTGCTTCGCCTCAAGAGCCTCAGCGAGGATGTGACCTATGGCTAAGAGTTCTTGTGGGTCTGTCGATGGGGTCTTATCCATTTACTCGACAGAGCCTCTTACATGACAATATGCCACCTATGCCTAGTGGCATAATTAAGGAGCACAACACCGATCCCGATCACCTGATCCTATAACACTAGGGTTAGTGCTTAAGTTGAAAGAGTTATCCCCAAACTCCTTTCAAAACAACCCAAAGAAAAAACACGACGTTAACTAAAATTTAACTCACTAGTTAAGGATCAGTATCGGCTCCCTATCCTAGCAATGTATCCGCAGACCCGTATCAACCAAGAGAGAAGGATCTCTCGTAGGTTATCTTTGACATCCTTCGGATATGGGAAGTCAACACAGAGATTGCATCTCCCGTATGTGACAGCTAATATGTCCTTATGACATATTGTTAAGGAAAGAACAAGAATACAGAAAAGCTCGCACTTCATGCGCTTTTTAATTCTCAGCTGTTTGAGGAATCATCAATGCACTTGTCAAGTGCTTAGGAGATCACATTGTCTCAAAAGAAGCCAGGGCATTCTTTGATATAGATCTTTCTTTGGGTGAAGTCTGGAGCCTGGCTAGCGCCTCGCGCCTGGCTGGAGCCTTGCGCCTGAATGGCGCCTAGAGCCTGGCTGGAGCCTCGCGCCTGGCTGGCGCCTGATTGGCTCCTCCCTCCTGGCTAGCGCCTCGCCGCCTGGCTGGAGCCTTGCGTCTGGCTGGCGCCTTGCGCCTGGAGCTTGGCAGAAGACTTCATGATTACTGTCTATGAGTCTGCATGCCTCAAGAGTTTCAGCGAGGTAGGGACCTATGACTGACAAACCCTTCTGGATCATGTCAATGGGGGCTAGCCCACTTACACGACAGAGCCTTCTCGGATCGTGCCAATGGGGGCTGACCCACTTACATGGCAGAGCCTTACCTGTACATATCAATGGGGACTAGCCCCCTCTTACATGACAGAGCTTTAGGTTTCTCTTTACTGGAAGGAGCCTTGCGCCTGGATGGATCCTCAATCCTGATGGAGCCTAGCCTTGAAGGAGCCTGGCACCTGGATGGCGCCTGGCTGGCTTCTAGAGCCTGGCTGGCTTCTAGAGCCTGGCTGGCTCCTAGAGCCTGGCTGGCTCCTAGAGGCCTGGCTGGCTCCTAGAGCCTGGCTGGCGCCTCGCGCCTGGCTTGGCTCCTCCACACTTGGCTGGAGCTTCGAGCTTGGAAGAGTCTCTAGGCTGTCTGGGGATGTCCACATCGGACACTCTTATATCTGTCCGATTTGTTCGCCTCTGGCGCATTTGCGCCAGGTTGGAGGCCCGCGTCCTTCTCAGTATTCCGGCCATGACAGAGTTCCTTGGAACTGTCCGCCTCTGGCGTTTTTCGCCTGTATTGGCATTTGGCGCTTGGCTGGCGCTACATTGTCCGAGAGTCCTGAACAACCACATAGTTTATCAGGAGACTGGAGAAGGGTGGAAGAAATTCTTCCCCTTTGAGCTTTTGGGCCCCTGGCAAGGGGAGGTGATTTTAGTCAGCTACACCCAGTAGACGACAGGATATCTAACAATACGAGAGAGAAGAGTCTTCCTCCGAGGAGGATCCTTCGTGAACACTTCTTTTGCTAACGAGATCTCTTCTTACATGTTGATGAGGTTCCTCGTTGCAGAATCTTCCCTATCCTTGCCCGAAGGAAGGGAAGGAGTCTGGAAGTCGAAGGAGACTCTGAGCTGAAATTGGGCGGAACCCTGATTTCTAGCTCTTATTGTATTCTTCTGAATACCTTCTGGGAAGCATTTTGAGCACTCATCGCACCCCGAACACTCTGTAAGGCAAAACGTTTAAACCATCTCTTCTTCTGTAGATGAAAATGTAAGTACCCTGCCTGGGCAACTAACTTCTATCTGAAAGCGTTGCGTCAGGAATAGAGGGATTTAGTTCTTTTGCCAGACATACTATGCTGGCAAGAACCCATTGCCGAGTCTCCATTGAATCTGATGCGAGATTCCAATGCACAAAAAATTCGCTTGTCTTCTGGTCGTTTAGGGCTAAGAGAAACAAAGAATTCCTTCATAAACTTCCTCAAAGAAGTTTGATGAGGAGCAGTTCCATTTTGTCGGAACACGGAATCTGTGGCCACACACACACACACACACACACACACACACAAAAAAAAAAAAAAAAAAAAAAAAAAAAAAAAAAAAAAAATCCATTCGAAGTACATGATATCCTACTCTTGTGTATTGCGGTATCGTATAGATCCCGAAGATCTTAATCCTCTGTTATCTCTAATTCCCCTTGTAGAGACAGAGTATAGCCTTTTACTGCGTTCTTTGATAGCAGATATATACATAGGTGATTCTTCCCTCTGAAAGAGAAGAAAAAACCTCGCTATGGTGGTTCACAGAGTATCGGAAGAGGACAGTTTCCTCATTCCATCTAGCACGATCTGCAGCAATTCTATGTCTTAGCCATGACTATTGTCATTTACCTTGAAAAATCCTCCTCATTCATGTCCACTTCTGGTCAGTCTGCACGTGGAAAGACTCAGAGTGGAGAGGTTTTTCAGGTCTATTTATAATAGATTCTGATAGAATATCCAGATACTCTTGGAAAAGCCTTACGAAACATGCTGTGAGAAGAACGTTGGACTTCTGTGAATCCAACCTCTCTAAGGCCAAAATGAGGCATTCATCCTCTCTTCCTTTGACGCCCATTTTATCTTAATATCTGTTAAGAATTTATAAACTAGGGGAAAAAAGACTAAAGTTTATTCCCCACTTCTTTAAATTAAAGATGTCGTATATTGCTAACCTCTCTTGGTTCGAGGAAAGGAAGCAGTCTATAGGAAGCCTGTTCGTCTTCTACCTTGCGAAGAGATCTATGAAGACTTTCCGCAGGTTCTCAAGACTCTTTTCAATAAATGTTAGACATACGTTAACAGTTATTATCTTCGATCGAGAAGGTTTCTCACGGACATGCAAAATCTTGCATCGAACCTTTAAGGATCGTTACGTTCCGTGTCTGTTTCCCAAATAGGTTCTCTTTTGTTAACACGAACAGGGGCGAAAAAGAGATTCTCGATGCTCTTTGCGATATGAGAGAGTCGTGGAATTGGCCTAAGTGATTTAAAAAAATATCATTTCATCATTCCTTGTAAGCGACCCTTTCCGATTAAATGGGTAACAAAATCATTTTGAACGAATCTTGCCGTTACCGAGCCTCCGAGAGGCTACTGGTTTGTTTTGTTTGTTTGTATGGTGTTTTTACGTGACTTCCGCCACCACGTCGAGAGTGAACTTCTATCACCAGAAATCCACCTCTCTCACTCCTCAATGGAATGGCCGAGAATCGAACCCGCGACCACCGAGGTGAGAAGCAAACACCAAACCAACCACTACTGGACTCTTAGGTTAATAACTCGCTAAAAACGAGAGAAAATATCTTGGATGGTACTTCTGGCGCATTGCGCCAGGCTGGCGCTTCTGGGCGCAATTGTTTGCGCCAGGCTGGCGCTTCCGCTTCCTTCTAGTTCTTTTAAGGTTATGTGCCAGAACATCTGTGCCCTTATGGTACCCGACATCCTTCACGTGTTAATTCCGTTCTTAGTAGGAAAAAAACTTTTATATACGTAGTATAGTCCATTCAGGGAAAACAACTTCTGCCACTAAGAGAATGTTTCCCATCCGACTCACCCATCTTCTCTTGAGCAATATCCGATTCTAAAAAGGTTGTGTGCGTTTCTCGAAAGGATGAGAGAATTATATTATTTCGTGCTCTGCCGTATTAGACTACTTTATAATACTGTCACATTGTGGTAAACAGCATTAATCTAGGAAACCTTTGTAAGGATACTAGGAATTCTCGTAGTTAACCTCGGTATGCGCATAAGACTTGACCATACCGTAGTCTTAAAGTGAATTCTCTTCTACTACATTCATCTTCTCACTAAGCATGTACTCAATAAGCAATGCTTTCGTAAGCATGAGAGCATCATATAATATAGAGTTCCGCTGCGTTAGAATCCTTTATAATGTTACCTACGGTAAACAGCATTGAAAGGTTGTAATATCTTTCTTATTGAAAGCTTCTTAGCAAAAGGCAGACAATATTTTATTATGTTTGCTTAACTATCCCTCAATCGAGGCTAAAACCGCGATTGTAGGGGAGAGACACGGTTTAGTTATTCCATCCCGCAGGAGAGAGACATGTAACCAACCACTCATGACCGACACCTACATGTTACTGCGTTGGTCTCTAAGGCGCGATAGCAGTCTCCGTTAGCCGTCTGGCCTTACTCTTCCAGAGTTGCCAGCTACTCCATTAAATAAAGGAATCTTATAAAATTATTATCGAACTTCAGGAAGTTCTTATTAATGCATATTTAAGCGAAACAAGACTTCGATCAAATCTAGAAGCTAAGTAGGTGTTGTCTTAACAATCCCTTTAAGCGTAGTCCTTCATAGGAAATTCCTGGAAGGATACTGATAATTGAGTTGCTCTACAAAGAAGTAACTACGGTATGTGTGATTTGCCGTATCGTATTCTCATACAGCAGATACTCTACTACCTTCTTTCCCTCCGCCGAGGCAGATAAAGGAAAAATTTTTACTGTCTTCGTTCTTTTCGTTAATAGAATGATAGAAAGAGTATATATCTCCTTAAGGAAGGAAGTTAATCCAGGAACTCTTAAATCTTCGTGATTTCCTTTATAAATCGCGGAAGAGACAGAATTCCTGTTCGTCTGTAGGGTTTACGGAAGGAAGTAGATATTTCCTATCCGCCATCATACCCAAACGTCGATGAGATTCTTATAAGAAAAAAAAAACTCCCAAAGTGCTTGCCTCTTCATAACGAGGGAAGAGCATGAATGAAGGAGTGTGTCCGCATTACTCAAAGAGGAGCCTCGCGACTGACCTCTCTCATCTTAAGAAGATTTGGAATATTTCTGGCGCCTGGCTCCTTGCGCCTAGCGCCTGGATAGTTCCGCGCGCCTGGAATGTTCCGCACGCTAGAAAGGAGACTCGCTCCTGGAACGTTCGCTTGTGTGGAAGGTCCGTGCGCCCTGATAGTTTCCGAGAGCCTACTAGACCCCTTCTAGAAAGAGCCTCTTGCCCGGAAACGTTCAATGGAAGATCGTTCTGATTGCCACTGTACTATAAGGCTCCTTGCTCTAGCCGTCTGTTTTTCTGTTGCAATTTGCGCCAGGCTGGCGCTTCGTCTCTTTGAAGGCGCCTTGCCGCCAAGAAAAATTTTCTAGAACGCGGCTCGCGCTCAGTTGCTAGAACGCGGCTCGCGTTTTGGTTGTAGGAACGCGGCTCGCGCTAGTCTGTTTTCTGGAACGCGGCTCGCTGCTGGCTGTTGGAACGTGGCTCACGCTAGCTTGCTGGAACGCGGCTTCCTAAGTTCCTGGCTGGCTCTTGCTCAGTGTTCTCTTAGTTTTCAGAGAACGCGCTAGATCATCAAACATATACATTCTTCGTCTTTCCGGATGTAAGATGAAGAGACGCACTTTTTTAAGGATGCCTTTTCAATGGCTATCCTTGGCAGTCTGGGACGCTCTACAGAACCTGCCGAGGGGACGCCTGACCAGTGGGGATTCTCTGAAACCCCTTACGGCTTTCGACATTCCTTCTCCCCTGGGCTTGGGAGCTTGAAAGAGGTCTAGGCCTGGGAGCGAGACAGAGCCGATCAGACGGCACCTCCACTGCAATGGGGGGAACACTAGTAATCACTTCTTACCTTTCAATAGCTCGCATTTTGAGCCACAATCCTTGTCTTCAAATTGCAATTATGAATTTGAAGTTTCTGCGAAGTAAAGGAAGGTTAGATTGATGGGATGCAACACTACTAGTACTGTTAATACTCTAATTGCTCGTTAGTACGAGTTTCTAAAAAACTTTTAAAAGAAACATATCTAGTTACATGCTTTACTGACTCCCTAAAGTAGGAAGTCAGTATATTTCCTCAATCAATTCTAACACTTATTACACATATTATGAATAAATATTAATATTTCCCTTTCTTGCAAACTATGTGAGTGTCTACCGAAAATTTCGGTAGTTACACGTCATATATTCTTCGAAATTTTCGAAGCCAAATTCATTAAAAAGTTAATAAAAGCGTATGCCGAACCAAAGACCCAGTACTTCCCTGCAAAAGACAGCCCAGAAGATCGATGGCGATGACGAAAATCAAGTCAGGACCGGTAGCAACAACATATGTTGACACTACCGCGACAGAGAAAATCTGGTTCTAGAACGGGAACGGTTCCTATTCCTGCCACCCAGCGGCAGGGGGGTAGATCACCTGACCTACCTGCAGCGTGTGCCGCCGGAAAGTCGTAAATTTCTGAATTCCTGTCGGTAAACGTCAGAGACATAAGCTAAGTATATATCTGCGGGGAAGTTGCATGTACAAAACAATTAAATTATCAGCAACCTCAAAGACCACCAGAAAGATGGAGTCATGTCAATAATGACTTAATTCTTATTTATACCTTTAAAAATAAACACCACCAATGAATTTCCACTCTCGTGGGAAAAAATTTTTAAATCTGTGAAAAGCAATTACATTCTTCTCAATCAAGAACTGCCTATCACTGTTTTACATCCCCACTGCAAAGGCCAATCTCTTGAGCAGTAACATGAGATGATTGAGATGAAGAGAATAGGCATAACGTTGATTAGTATACCATGGAAGGTATATGACATGATTTTGATTAATAAGGGGAAAAGGTAGTAGACTACTCTACTAATCAACATGTTTTTCTGAAATATTATAAAATAATTAAATTACCAATTAGTGTCACAAAGGAATATGTTACATATATTATAATTCCGCTTTGTCCAAAAGGTTCATAGTTTTCTCAGTCACTAAACCACCAACAATTTAATTAATCATAAGTATAAAAAGGAATACTACATTACAAATAATTTAACTTTGTTCTAAAGGCTAAAAGTGTCTTATCAGTACTTAATGAAGAAAGAAAATACAATGGATAAAAAAAAGTGTAAGATTTCACCTTGGTTCACCAAAAGCCATATTACTTCCAACAATTTGCTTGTTATAATTTAATGTCCTAATGCGCAATGACCTTATGCGAAACTTGACAGTTCAAACTTAATTCTCATAGTAACAATATACAACACTGAATAGTCAAAGCAAGAGCCAATAGTTGTACATATTCTCAAAGTTTTGGTATGAAATGAATTAGTTATTGAAGGTGACTCATTTAACATATATTTCTGTGATGTGAATTATGGTTTATGATGGTAATTATCTATTTTCTGATGAGTATGCCATTTCCCAGTTGGTACAAAATTTTAGCACGACTTCTTTCAATAGTGGTCAGACATTTTTTTTTTTTTAGACACATGAGTGTTATAGTAGTATTCATATGCTATTACAGTTACTGTAACCTGTCACAGGGTAAAATAGCTATGACCTGTCACACATGTTGGTGAGGTAGCTTTGCCTGTTTTCAAAAGGCAAATCAAGCAAAAGAAAAATCTATTAGACAAAGACTACTCTATACTAAAATTAACTTGAAAAATAAGACAATCATAAACCCTTCCCAGCTAGAATACACTATTTTGTGCCACTGATATCAGGAAGCCAGCCTAAATTATAATTAGCTTGGTGTATTTAATTACCTAAACTAACTAGGTTGATCCCATGGCATGGTCAGTGCCTAAGTTTTGGTGGCCAGGTCTGGTCTGGCCTAGGAGTATGGTAATTTGGCATATCTAGCCAGGGCCCAAATTTTGGCTATTAAGGCTTGGCCTGGCCTCGTTGGTTGACAACTTAGCTTACCAAAGCCAAGTTGTTTTGGCAAATAAAACTAACCTAGCCTCAGCTTACATAATGGCAATTACTACAATGCTGAAATAACAATATAAGCTTTAAAAGTTGCCTAATGTACAGATTTTGTAGTCTCTTGATAACTTACATGAAACATAACCTATCTCAGTTCCTAAACTAGTTAGGTAAGTATTGTGAACTAGCAAAAGGGTACTCATTACCATTACACAAAATGCAATAAGCATGTATTTTTCTCATTTTTATCCAGTACTTTCGCATTCCCAACGGGTCCCCCTTACCATAGGATAGTTCAAAGGTAAATTATAAGATAATTACATCCAGCACACAAAAACTACCTAATGTTAGGTAAATTGTTAATAAGCAACAAAAATGCTATAGGAAACTGCAATACCCAAAGAAATATCTGCCGTATCGCGATTACTTAGATTAAACTAGTATAGGCTATCTCCTGACCATCTTATCTTATTCCACGTCTTTCACCACTTTTGTCCTTGTCCTTCCCTTACCAAACATGGAGGAGCCCCAGACAAAAACACGGGGTTTCACGGGATCTGCTTGGTCAACACCATTGACAACTGATCTGTCATGTTGAAGAAGTGTCAAAATGCATGAGAAATCTAAGACAAGACTACGACAGGGCCGAGTCGTAACCTTAATAACCTCAGCAACACTAAACTATCCCTAATCTTAGGTTGTGATACCTAGTACCTATACTAACTTCTTACATTGCTACTACCCTATTTCTAATTTACAAAATGCATTTACCAGGTATACCTAGTTGGCTGGCTGTGCCTAGTCTAGCCTAGGCTCGAACTAGAGGCAATAGCTAACATAGATAAGGTCTATCCTGACCTTGGTTAAACAGTCTCAGGAGACTCCCAAAGAAACCTGTCCTACTGCATGATTACCTAGTGCGACAAATCAGTATACTTAATGCAGGTCATTACTTTCCCAAAGGGTAAGTGACATGGCCCACAGCCTATATGACAGAGATCTGTCCAAGAAGTGTCTTCCTGTCTGACTGTAAGGCAGCCTGAATTCTGTTATCTTAATCCTCAATACAAGAAAAAATAAAAATGTAAGACAGGCCACGGGCTACCTACACCAGTTCCTTAACTTAGGCAACATTCCAATGGACAACAGCGGATGTCGACATACATAATACTATGACAAAGACGCACAACCATTGCGGGAGTATGATCACCATTCCACAAGCGAGTATTAATCTTGCACTGATGGTATATCGGGCAGAGTAATTAATGTACACAAAGCACAACAGCAGCAGCAACTAGTCCCGTCAGGCTCCAATACTCACGATGTGTTCGTTTTCACATGAGGAAATAAACCACATTTATTTTTAAACAGATTTTGGCAAATATCCTGTTATATGCTCCTTCTTCGTACTATAAATATTATTCTTCGTAAATCTACTTAATTTTTCTTCGAATTTTGTCTCCATTTTCGACGTTCTTTGTTTCCACTTGAAAACCGGGTAATCGGACGAGTCAAGTTGATTCAAACAACAACCGTAAGTTGCCATACAAGGAATATTACAGTTATTTACTATTTCAATCGCAAATTATTACTAGTATAATGTAATTTTGTATATTACGAGAGATAAGATCATAGTTTTTCAGAATAGAGGCAACGAAACGAAATGTTGTGAAGCTGAGATGTCAGTAAAGGAATCTGGCTTTGCAGGCTAACTTTAGTATTTCTGAAAAGATCTTGCCAACCATCAAGTTATTTGTCGTAGCACGAATTATGATGCACCGACCTTCAATCATAAGTTAAATAAAGAAGTGAACAGATACGCGAGCAATTCATGAATATATAGCATCACCACTTCGCATAAGTCTGCATTGCAACGGGAATGTTTTCAAAGTAATATCTTTAGTTGCTACTTGCTATTTTAACCTGTTTCTTTTGAGACACGTGGTCATCCACTTTACAAAGGACACCTGACTCATGAGTAATGTTCAAGAGCATTTGCGGGTTAGAAACATTTGTCTGATGCACTAACGGGTAAAGATAAACTCTCATGGGATAAACTGGCACCAAACTCTCAAAAGTAGGCAAATCAAATTGTTGAAAACATTGAAAGTTTATATGATACGAGTCGTTACAATCAAGTCTGTTTGTATGTTTAATTCAAGGTCTTCGAAGCAAAATATAAACAGATCGACCTGTGAACGGTCTATTTATTTTTTTGTTTTTGTTCTCAAAGCACACGGACGACTTCTTTCGCGCAATAACATTTCAATAATGAATATTCAATGATACCTCAATTAATATGGAAATAGGGAGCACCTGATGTATATGAACGCAACACTAAATCGAAAGTTAAACCACAAAGTAACAGAGTTTTTCCTTATGAAATGAGGGGGAAAGTAAAAAAATTAAAACAAACCACCAAAAGAAAAAAAAAAAAAAAAACAAAAAAAAATAAAAAAAACAAAAAGAATAAATTTTAAAAAATTAAAAAAAAAAAACCAAAAAAAAATTAAAAAAAAAAAAAAAAACAAATAACAAAAGAAAAAAAAAAACCCAAAAAAAAACAAAAAAAACAAAATGGAAAAAAATTTATTTGAATCATGCATGTAAAGAACAAGACCGTCCTAAAAAATTGCATACATATCTTGACTTTAATAACAATGATAATAATAATACATACGTGTCAGTACTAATAACGATAAAAACGCAGATGATTTATGTGCTGACAGTACCGAGTAATGCAATAACGGTACAAAACTTCATTGACGTTATATAGCCTTAACTTGTGTACAACTATAATCTGTAACAAGTGTCACTCCGAAGAGTGACATCAATCGGCGCACATCTGGTACCGAGGAAGTGGTTTCATAAGATCGAGAACAATGGCAGAAGCAATATTTATTTACATAATAAGCAGAGATGACCCATAGAGGGGCAAGTGACTAGAAACAGGAAGTGAAAACTTTAGTCACTGATTAAAGGCGATCTGAAACAACATTGATATCTTTATTATTTGGACGTTGACTTTAGAAAACTTCGACCGGTTGAAGGATGCACTTTTAGGTTATGAAAGTACTGAAGTACCTCCTCCAATAAATCAATAAGAAAAAAAAAAAATGTGGAGGGCGGCGGCCTCCTGACTCGAAAGATAAAAAAAAAAAAAAAAACTGAGTGCATTACTATAGATTCATTTGTCACTATACCTAGATCTAATTCTAGATTACTGAGTTCTGGAGATGTTCGATTTATTTATCATGAAAATTACAAGAGTACAACTAACATGTCTGCCAACAGATATATAAATTTAGGATATTTTTCGTAAAATTTAATACCCATAATAATTAGTCTGCAGGTAATAGATCTGTTCTTGTCGTTCTTAAATGTTCTTTTATTCTTCGTATAGAATAAAAGTAAGACCTGATTCTAGTATAACCTTTAGCGAGGATTCCAGATATGTGTCTATTTTCTTTCTACAATAAAAAATAAGAAATCATTATTGTATCATTACTGTACACTCGCTGAATAAAATCATGACTGTAGGAAAAGTCTTTACTCATAAGTGTCAGCTAGTAAATTTTACGACACTTCAGTCCGAATAAGAATTAAAGCAAATGTCTTTCTCGATAAGAGAAATCAAACGTCCGTTTAAAAAATTCAGAAAGCAAATTGTTTGTTAAAATTAACGGCTGAGAAAATAATCACAGTAGTCCCTGTCTCAACAACATCGTTCTAATGAAAATCATGTCACAGGTTGTGATATATACTTGATAATGCTCTGACTAGGTTAAGAAAAATAAATATGCCCTTTCCTGACATATTAGGGACTTGAAGTGTCAGATATAACTTCTCAGCCTACACACATAACACACATACTCAATTACAAATCTAATTGCAGCCAAGACTCTTAATTGGTTAAAGAGCGTGGCTTCCTTGGAACTATAAACACGGAATTGACATGCGCGAAATCGCCGTGTGCAGCATGCCGTCATTGCAGAGGGTGGAGAGAGTTTTGTATCACAATGCCCACCTCGCCATATTGGAGTGTAATAATCTCTTAATTTTCCGTGACAATATCTTGTCATCTATGACATTTGTTGCTATTTGAAAAGTATATGTTAAAGTAAACGCTTATATTCAATCTAGTAATTTCTGTTTACATGGTGGTACATTTAATAAAGACCTAAAATTATTAGTATTAATAAGACAGACATTAACAAGTGATGTGTAAAAATAAATTATTTACATCAACAAGTGTGTTCCTTTTCGTAATAATGACTAATATAAGTAAGCAATAACCATAAGTCAACATAATAAAAATTTAAGTCCATTGTGTCATGGTGATATAATTAATCTCTCGGTGACACACACTGGATACCAAGGTGATAAGACCTGGGTAGTGCATAAAATGCAAAGTAGAGTAGAAAGACTTTGAGACTTAGAAGGATATTAAATAATAAGGGGTTCAACAGGCTTTAGTGGTGAAATTTATTACACAACCCCATGGCAAAGACATGAAATCACTGTCTCAGCATATGGCATTCATGATTAGTTCTATTGTACGAGACATATATGAGTTTCATTGGGTTCATTGCAAAGTGCTTTTCAAGAGCTTTTAACCGATGATAGATTTATTAAAATTTATATTTGAAAATTTGGAACAGTAGAGTAAAAAAGCGAACCCCGGTAAAATGCATATCTGGATATCTTTACTTAAAACACTCAGCGCCGTATTTTCTACACGCTTAATTATATGCATTTAGAAGGGATTTTCAAGAGCTTTCCAACGATTCTATATTTATTAAAGTCAGTGGAAAATTAACGACGACAGAGTGAAAAAAGCGTCTGCAAGACTTTGCTTTAATAGCTTAATTCAGCGCCTTCTCCACCCTTTCCAATGGCGCCGTGCAGTGACAATCAGCTTAAATACATTTATACACGCATGTCCCTTCCATGTTTATAGTTCAATGGTTTCATCCTTCACCTCACCTGGCATAACATAACTGCTATCCTCTCGTCAGACATGTAATCCTCCCTTATTACAGTGCAATTCACTCAATTACTTTGGTCGAGGGATAAGGAACCTACTTAAAAAAGCAGGCACGACAGTAGGTGCAGAAGGGGGCCCAGATGAGAAACCCAAATCTTCCCTGAAAAAGCTGCAGTGCAGTGGTCCGATTGCTAATCCGTTCTGCGTTTTCCTGCTGTTGAGGTCGTTGGTGTCACCTAACTGATAACTGCAATTGTCTTCCTCCGTGAGCGGTGGATCTCGCATAAGCTTACATGCCAAAGGTCTCTGGCTGATAGTACTGATCTGAATGATAACAACCATTCAGTCTTGCTAAGGCAACTAAGTTAAATATTACATGAACAGAGCATATATCATAGCAAATTCATAGATGGAATGGTGGGAAGAAGAATCATAGTGGGGGTAATTGATTATTATTTGATTGAAGAGGAGGAAAAAACATGTAAGTACCATCTGGAAAGGAAAGCTCTGGTATTCCAAACTTCGGATCACATGCAAAATTTAGACCTGAAACTGGCAGAGTTCCGTATTAACATTGGTGACACATTGAGGAGCGCGTTCTCTATTAGTAACTATCAGTTTCAAGCCGACGACTTCAGGGCGATCCGTCTACCCTGTGGTAGGGGTGTAAGAATACTACCACCGTAGGTCCTCCGTGTCGTAAAAGGCGACTAAAAGGACAGCTGCTACCTTGCAGGTGGAGTTTTTAGTCAAAGGCGAGGCCCACCGCCAATAACTGTGGTTGATGACAGCAATGGCATGCGGTCGTAGAAACCCCGTTGCCAAATAATGAAACATGCCTGATGTTGTAAAGAAAGGCACATCAGGCAACCAACCCCTTAGTGTAGGGATAACAGTGGGAAAGAAGAAGACTTTAGAGCGATCTGTATTCTCACTTTGTTTTCTGTAACTGATGGAAACGAATGCAGATTTTTCTTGATGTCACATTTAAATGCATTCATGCGACACGGTGACACAGTAACACGAAGCTTTTATTATTTTGGAAGAACATTTCTTCACATTTTTTTTTTAATCATTTGAATGATTCCTTTTTTCTATTCATAACAGTGAAATATTTACCTTGTCGGTGACTTCAAATGCATCTTGACATTCCTTTGAGGTCTGCATTTCAAATTAAGGAAAAGTTGATGTCTCTTTGTTCATTTTACAGTCACTCCCACATAGATAAAAAAAGTCTGACTAGACGGTGACTGCTAGACTGAAATGGTTTAAAATGAACGTATGCACTACACTTTGGCAATGCATAATATATAGCATTATGATCTTAGATGGGTGTAAACCGCGTATGATATAAGAGGGAATGGATTTTATACGGCCAGGGGTCTAGGTTTTTTCTTTACTTCAGGGAAGGTTGGCGTCCCTGTTCAACCTACATGAGTAGAATGCGGAACTCAACAAGGCCCGTTGTCCGTATTCTACACTAGCGGAAGGTTGTGGTCTTCATTCTACATTTGGGGTACCTACCTGATTTCACAATTCAGCATTTATCCCCAGTTTTATATTTTTATATAAACACTATTCAGACATTCACATTCATAATGTTTGTGGTAGTGTGTATGTTGGAATTTGGTAAATCCAGAATAGTCTACCCTTCTGTTTAAACAAATGCTAAATGGCAAATGAAAAATGTGAAAATTTAAGCTCATATCTTAGGTCATTAAAGCTGGCAAGAAATTATTACATGCCTTGTTATTAAGGAAGATCTGAATACTGCCAAAAAAAAGCTAGTTATGTTTTTGAAAAAAAAATTACATATGTTACATTTCCTCGATAAAAAAAATATGATATGATTATTAAACACTCTGTCATTACAAAACTTTTAAAACTTGAGCAGTTAGTCATCAAATCCTTATCTGCACAGAAACCAGATCATCGATGGAAATTTCCAGTTTTATGAAACCGGCGTTAGACTGTGTTGCTTAGCAAGGAACATTTTCTATTTGCACATCAGTATGCTGAGTGGGCCGCTCTAGGTCTAAATATAACCCAAGGCATGCATGTCGAACGCTCTCTGCAGGAAAGAAAAGTGTGTGTGTGTGCGTGAGAGAGAGAGAGAGAGAGAGAGAGGCTCTGTCACACCAAAGCGGCACAAAATCAAAAATACTTTTGGATGCACGAGCGAGTGTGTGTACGCTGCAGGAATTTCCGGTTTTCATGTGCGCTGTATTCGGATCGGTATGCTTATCTACGAGAGCATGTATGTTCACATACGAATTGTATTATCTTCATGAATTTCCTCACACGTTAGAGCAGTGGTTTCCAACCTGTGGGCGCGACCCCCTGGGGTGGGGTGGGGGGGGGGGGGGAACCCGGCTTGAAGGGCTGCCAGGGGGGGGGGAGGGGGTGCAAATGCTTGATGAAGGGGATAATTATATTTGAAAACTATTAATTATGATGGAATTCAGAATTTCAAAATACTGAAAAAATATTTCAGATATAAATGAAATTTAGCTGTATAAATATATAACTATTTCAAATTCTATATTAAGGAATTAATTATGTATTAAACAATTATAAAAGATAACGAAAGTAACGTTTTGCAAATATGAAAATTGTACTGATTACACTAGTGAAGGTAATCTCTAGCATACAATATATGAGTGTATATATATATATATATATCTATATATATATATATATATATACATATACATATTATATATATATATATATATATATATATTATATATATATATAAATATATATATAATATTATATACATTATACGATAATATCTATATATTATTATCTATATATATATATATAATATATATATATATATTATACATATTATATATATATTACATATACATTCTTAATATCTACTTAAGTATTATATAAAATATATATAATATAAATATTATACATATTAATATAACTATACTATATACATTAGATATCTAGATATATATTATATAATATTGTGAATTATTGACATGTGCCGACTATACCAGTAAATTACAGTAATTAAGGAAGCTTGGGGGTGGAGGGGGGGGGTGGGGGGGGGGGTGGTTTGCCGCAGATATTGTGCCATGCAGTGAAGAAGGCGAGAATTAGAAAAGGTTGGAAACCACTGTGTTAGAGTATCGTAACTTTCTTTACATTTATGTCAGCTCGGTACATATGTCTGTGTGTGTAAATTTCACACTCACAGCTTACTGGTCAAAGTCACTGTCTATCGGTCTATCGTTGTTTCTATACCAGGTATCAGCTAGTGGTTCGAATCCTGTCAGGGCGAAGTAGTAAGTTATTCCCTTCAGTGTAGAGAACTGGATACCAAACGACCTTTTTGGTTTGATATTTGTGAACATGAAAAGTCACTCATGTATAAGAAACACACGCACACACACACACACACACACACACACACACACACACACACACACACACACATATATATATATATATATATATATATATATATATATATTATATATATATATATATATATATATAAACAGTAGACCTACCTCATGAGCGGTACTGATTTTTTTGTCTTTTAAAAGTACAAAACATAACGTCATGCAGGACAGAAAAAGACGCTAGAACAGCAGAGATTAACGACGGAAGAACATGATTATGATAGTTTATGATGTTTGCCCTCTTTGAAAACTGTTTTGGTGCCTTTTCTTTCCTCCGTGACATTATGTATCAGTACGGCTGATATATGAGGTCTACTGTTCAAGCTCTTGAAAACTCCCGTCTTGTAAAGTTTTTAATACACAGCTTATATAAGTGTGGAATTTTATTACTTAAAAGATTCTAATCACGTTATTGGGAAAGGTTAAATTATATATATATATATATATATATATATATATATATATATATATATATATATATATATAAATGGGCGTGTGAAATAGCAGTAACTCGTTAGACTGTTGGAGATATCTGACGTGATTTCACAGGCAGATAAGGATGAATGACTGAATAATGAAAACTAGGCTACAAAGCCAAACACTGGGCACTTTCAGTCATTCAGTGTTTCGACAACAAATAAAGAGATCGAGAAAATAAATGGTATGAAGTACAAGGATCTACAGGTGAGCCAGAAAACCTCATTGTTCCACTAAGTAATACAGGGTGTCCATAAAGCCTTTCCCGGATTTCAGACCTTTATTAGACACAAACCATTTAGGTAGAGGTATAAGGTTTTCTTCAGTTTCAATAACAATGACTAAAGTTTCTTTTACATTAGTAATAAATTTCAACATGTGTCCTCTTTGGTGCCCGGAGTACGTCTAAGCGGAATTCTATCTCACGCCAGGCATTCTCCATCTCCATAGTTACCGTTGCTAGAGCTGCTGTTAGCATTGCTTTTAAGGTCTCAACATTAGGTACTGGTGTACTGTACACTTTATCCTTGATATAACCCCTTAAGAAAAAATCAAGAGGGGTAATGTCTGGCGAACGTGGTGGCATTCTGTTGGGCCATCAATAGAATGCATCGGATGCATCACTCAGACTGTGTCTACCGCTTTTCTTACGGTCTTCAACACTTCCAGTCTCTGTGAACTTTTTATACCAATCTTTAATCAAGACCACCGAGATCTATCTCGGTGGTCTTGCTTTAATGCTTTTGACATTTGGTGGATCTCGTCGATACTCATTTCTGAACATGCGTTGAACTGCAACAGGTGATTTTGTTTCGTGGTACCATAACACACACTGGGCGGCTTTCTCCTGCAATGACACCATTTCTGCTATTCTAGACTCAGCTAGCGGATAGAGTGATCACAGTGGCAACTGTAGGCAAACAAAAGAAACTCCAGTAATTGCTCAACAGAATGTGAAAGTTGTACGGTCATATCCACAATAATTTTAAAGTTATTAATTTTATTAATCAGGGAATGACTTTATGGACACTGTATAGTACGACAAAACTGATGGAAGAAAGCGGGGATGGAAGTAAACTAAAAGGCTAAGCTTCCGGTGAAACTAGGGCCGAAGGGATGCTGCAAACACCATTTAGTAATGCCCACAGTGTACCGCATAAGGCCCACTGACGGCGATACCCTCTACTTAGTTCCTGATAATGCAGGGACAACATTTATTCATTCAGTAGTAAATGTCATTAGTTGAAGATGCTATATAAAAACTGGCACATTAAACGATATCTTTAATTCATAATTATGTAAGGACAGTAGAAAAATGATGTATAGAATTACTTTTAAGGCAGAAACTACGTTATCATTGAAGTAATAGCTCCTCAAAATCCTGTTAGAGTACGGTTTATTGTTCCTTCAGTTTTCGTTAGTATATATATATATATATATATATATATATATATATATATATATATATATATATATATATATATATATATATATATTTCTTGCGTGTGTGTGAAATTTTTCCTGATGCTGTAATCCAGTATTCTCTTACCACAGGCCATGTGCATAGGCCTATTATTATGTTCTTATTGAGCTGTTATTAAGGATTGACTTTGTTCTATAATTAACAACAGACGGGAATTTAAGAAAGTTTAAAAGAATAAATAATTTAGCGTGAGAAAACTCTCACTTACCTCATCTATGCCTGTACTGGAGCATGAAGGACCTGTCAACTCTTGGCCCACTATAGATAACAATGTATCAGATCGTTTGGGGTATATCTCCGACGTAAACTCATGACTGAATCACCACTGCAAACGCATTTATTTTAAATCCCGATTAGAGCCACGGTTGTATCGATTTCAAACAATCCCGTTAAGTCTTTGATGTCACCCATTTTAACCAATGACACGCCCTACGAGTATTTTGAAATCTGTCGAGGCGATGCCATAGGGCGATGGTGTGCTGTAATTCGTGTGATCGAACGTTACTGGGCTAATTCTCGTTTTTTATTTTTTTATTTTTTCTTTATTTATTATTTTTTGGTACTTTCCGTTGATAGAGGTTCAGTGGAGATTAATATTAAGAATGTGTAACGTATCGCCAAAATACCCAAGACTAAGAAAACTATGTACGGCAAGAGCTCAACAGAATTTGGCTTTGTCATCTAGGCTCTCATTCTCAAGACCAAGAAGCGTCGATGTATAGTTTTTCAGATCATTAGCGAGCATTTTCATATAGGGCAAAATATTCTTCCTTGGAGAATATTGTTATTTGTTAATCATGTTTTAGCCATAAGGGAGAATAACAAAACTTTTGTTAACACATTGTTAATATTCCTTGAATGCTCCGGTTGATTGGGGTCTCCCTGGGGTCTAGTTACTTACTTCCCATATGATTGTTGCCTGTCTATTAATTAATGTCGAACGCTCCGGAACTACGGGATGTTTTCAGTTCATTATCTTAAAAATGGTGAATTGTGCAGATTAAAATTGCAGAAATGACACAGGAAATCTTCAAGAGACAATCGAATAACATTTCAAAGGTCAGTAAAGTATACTTTTGCCACGCGGATAAACATCTTGGTAGTGGTTAGGCCTACATTTAGGCTATCAGCTAACGTCTTATATTTTCGGGATGTTGTAACATAAGTTCGTTAGCTATTTCATTTTGGGAATCATACATTATATTAAATAGCCATGTTACTCGTCATTACAAATGCCTTTTCGTAAGTATGTCTGTAAGGTACGTTACTGGTTGAGCTAACAAGTTGCATCATTGTGGTGTTACTGGCATTTTATTAGTCCAAATAATCATCAAAAACAACCAAAGGCATAACAAATGCCCATATCCTCAACGTATTTATCTTTTTTAGCATTTCAAATTTCTATGCGAGAATGCCATGTAATTATATTACGTATATATTATATGTTTCACATTATAAAAAGTAAATTGATTAAAAAAAAATTCCAAATCAAATGCATGCCATATGGTGGTGAAACAAATAGTACTGTAGAAATGGGAGCCATGGTGGCATATTCCTATATTCAATTGTATTGCAAGAAACTATCAATAAACTATCAATATACTTTGGTTTCTGTAAGGTGTTTAAATACCCCAGACATGACAAATATTAGAGGCCTGTATTGCCACGGAAATCTATCACAATTAGATAACATAGTTTTAACATCTTATTTTTTCAGACATCTTGATATCTCGACGTATCCTTTGCACGCTTTTGCCTTGAAACAATTTATTTAGTTTCAAGTGATCCTTCTCGAACTGACTTATAGACGCAGTTCGTACAGTTATGGGTTGCTTATGAGAGACCTCTACCATACTCATTTTGAGGAATAATTCACCTGATATGATTAGGTGAGAAGGAAAATATCACTATTTAAAATTAGAATGAAGGATAAGGCCAATTTATGATGATGGCAAGGACAGTGGGTCAGTGATACCACAGAACTAAGTAACCTGTATTCGTAAGATTTGCCGCCATTGGATTCTCTCTCTCTCTCTCTCTCTCTCTCTCTCTCTCTCTCTCTCTCTCTCTCTCAATAGATAATTGAAAGCGAAAGTTAGCTGTATGAATGAGGTTTCTCTTTAGAATAATAATAATACTAACTTTGAGACTGCAACGGTCCCCTAGAAAGGCTAAAAAGGTTAAAATAGAACGGACGATAAGCTAGTTCACGAAATCAGGAAACGGAAAACTTCTTAATGGTATCAGACATCCGGTGTCTATATATCATGAAGAAACAAGTGGCCAGCGTTACGCACGAGTTCTGTGTCAGTGAATTATTATTACCCAATAATTCAAGTTACTCATTGGCATAATGATTGTTGACGGACGTGCGAATTGTTAGGGGCAGTTGGGACGGGCAACCAGAAGTCCTGTTCTTGCCCAGGGCCGAAAAAATAAGAAAAAGGTAGAAAGGAAAGGGGATTCTATAAACCGTATTCTTATGGAACAAGCCCACCAAAGGGGAAACTGACTTGAAATTCAAGCTTCCAAAGAATATTATGGTGTTCATTAGAAAGTAGTAACAGATAAACAGATAGAAGAGACTAGTAATTGGAAAAGAAAAGAAAATAAATGGACAAATAACTAAATAAATAAACAGATACTCGTAAAATGTAATGAAATTATCAAATACACACTGTTAACAGTCATTTCACGTTGGTCTATTCTTACTCACATCTGTGGCCATCACTATTTCCTTTAGGGAGAAAAAGGCCAAGTTCCCGAATACGCTATTTCGAAAGAACAAGAAGAAAAACACTACCTGGTCACAGTTTGTGATCCTGAATAAACATCATCATTAACAACCTTAGTCATTCTTTCTCTCTCTCTCTCTCTCTCTCTTTTTAGTTACTGTTTGCAACATCACATATATTGTGCCCAGACCCACACGGCGCACGAAAGCATTTAAAACGCGGTAAGCTTGGGTAAGGGCTGTCATTATTGCCATGAGTTGGTCTCAATAGTCCTTTTCAGGTGTGCGCATTCCTGCTTCAGTATACTTTTGATTCATTCGTGTCCTTTGGCGTTCCTCGTGCATAGACAGCATGTCTAAAAGGTGACCTGTCTTTGGGGCATTATATATATATATATATATATATATATATATATATATATATATATATATATATATATATATATATATATATATATGTGTGTGTGTGTGTGTGTAGATATATACATCGAGATGGACAAAATGATATTAATATAAACCTCAATTGAAGCATTATACACTAAGCATGGTAGTACACACATTAGATTCCCTATTCCAAACAGAGTGGATTTCACACGCACTCTCATATGTAAATATATCATAAATGTTTTTCTACGCAAAGATACAGTCTCTCTCTCTCCTCTCTCTCTCGTCTCTCTCTCTCTCTCTCTCTCTCTCTCTCTGTCTAAACTTATTGAATGCAAAGCCTTAAGCCTAAATGAAGGAAAAAATGAAGAATTCCAGACCTTCGGGGCAAAAAGAGAGAGAGAGAGAGAGAGAGAGATATTTCAGCAATTTATAGCACAAAGAGACAAGACATAATTAAAAATCTTTCAGAATCTTTCCTGCTATATTTCGATAAATTAAAGTATCTCTCGTGGAATATAGAAAATCAACGAAAAATCGAGAGTGAGAGAGAGGAGAGTATATGAACTGGATACTTCAGATATGGATTCCAGTTTGAAGAAAATGTGGCCTTACCTGGCCTTGGCAGCAGCTGTTGTTAGGACGTTGTTGTCCAGATGTTGTTATCTTGTTTGGTGTGGCTGCCTATTCGCTGGCGAGATATCTCCCCTGACTGATGATGATGGAGCTGAACAGCCCAAGGAAAAGGAATTGAACGAGAGAATTGCGGCCTTGCGAGACGCCATCCAGTACCAGAGAGAGCAGCGCGTGCACTTGGACCTGTGAATTCTTAAGCTACAACAGAGACTCGACTGCCAAGAAGAGACGCAGAAGGCGGGTGGAAGGGAAGAACGCGTTCGTGAAGTGCAGATCATCCAGGAACAAAAAGACACTACCGAAAAGTGTCAATCCGACATAAAAGACCTGGAGCTGAGGTTCGAGCGACTGCAGAAGGACGTGGAAGACCTGTGGAAGGAAAAGTGTGGACTCCAGTGTGAAGTTGAGGCGGCGAAAGTCAAGAGGAACGAGTTGGCATGCCTTCTAGAGGAAGGAAATGGTCGCCCTGGAGTCCCTGGAGAGGAAGACCAATGTCCAGAGAGAACGGAACGACCGACTGGAAGATGAGGTTGGATGGCTGCGAGGAGGAAAGGAAAAAATGGTCTCCGACCTGAAGAATCTCGAGAGAAAAATAAAGACGCATGGAGGAGGACAACGGGAAAGTGCAGAACTGCTGTCGATCTTCAAGGAATGGCGCGACGAGACTGCACTGGCCTCACTCAGACGGATGAGATGTGAAATTTTGAGGAGGTTGTTTATTGTATGGAACTTTGATGTTTGTTTTGTATAAGTTTATTTTGTTAAATCGTTGAAGGAAATTGAAGTAGAATGGAAATAAATATGTTAAGATGTTTTCTTAGAGTTTTATTTCTCCCTGGAAGGGAAAGAAAAAGGAGGAATATAGAAAGAGCGAAGAAAATGATGGGATTCGTGGAGGTGTCGGGAGAAGAAAGAGGATTAGGACAAGCCTCATAGAATTGAGAGTATTCAGTAAGATTGGTGGAGGTGCAGGAAGAAGAAGGAAAAGGATTCAGTAGGATCTGTAGAGTGCCAGGACAAGAAGTAAGGATTGAGAGTAGCCCCAGGAAGAATTGAGAGGATTCAGTGCATGATTCTAAATCTAAGTAACAGCATAGGTGTTGCTCTGTGTAGGGACTGGCGGGCGAGGCCCGCCACTGGTCTCGGGATGGGCGGGAAAGGTCCGCCAAGTGTCCCGGGATGGGCGAGCTGGGCCCACCGCGGGTCCCGGGACGGGCGGGCCGGACCCGCCGCGGGTCTCGAGGCGGGTGGGCGATGTCCGCCACGTGCGGGCCCGGGCCCGGCCGCGGGTCCCGAGGTGGGCGGGAGCGATGTCCAAGCCCATGGAGGGAACAAGCCTCCTCAGAGGCTGCTTCCCCGGGAGGAAGGCAGGTTCCTGCCAGGCCCTGGGGAAGCGGGGCCTGAGGATGGACCCACCACAGAGGCTTAAAGGCCAAAGGGATCCCGATCCTATCCAGCCCATGGAGGCAAACTATCCTCCTCAGAGGCTGCTTGCCCGGAGGAAGGCAGGTTTCCTGCCAGGCTGGGGAAGCGGGCCTGAGGATGGACCCACCACAGAGGCTAAAGGCCAAAGGATCCCGATCCTATCCAGCCCATGGAGGGAACAATCCTCCTCAGAGGCTGCCTTCCCGGAGGAAGGCAGGTTTCCTGCCCAGGCTGGGAAGCGGGCCTGAGGATGGAGGCCCACCAAAGAGAGCTAAAGGCCAAAGGATCCAGATCCTATCCAGCCCATGGAGGGAACAATCCTCCCCAGAGGCTGCTTCCCCGGAGGAAGGCAGGTTTCCTGCCAGGCTGGGGAAGCACCTGGCACCACTTTCCGGATGCCTGCAAGCTACCTTTGATCAACTGGTGCCACCTTCCAGTGCTCACAGCTTGTTGGCTTTCTTCAGAAAACAGCTGCTCTTCCTACCTCCAAGGATAAGAATTTGTCACTGATTTTGTCAAAGGAGTAAGAAGTGATAGTACAAGACTACGTCTTACACTGCTTATTCCTTACTTCTGAAGTACCATATTGATATCTTCCTGGACTTCTTCATTCCAGCTACACTTATGTCTCCAGCGTCTGTGCCTGATGAGGAAACACAGTACTGAAGGAGTGAAACTGCCTAATCTAGTTCTTTCGTCTGCTTCTAAGAAATCTCTTCATTATGTACATGACTGGCTTGCATCCGAAAGGAAACAAGGCAAAGCTGCTCCTGCTTTCCCTCCTAGAAAACTTTATGAAAATGAAATACTTTCTATGTTACAGGTGAAGCTCCATCCCTTGGAGTGGCTGACTCCTCCCAAGGGAGATTCTGTGTTCTAGTAGATGCTAATAGAATAAAGTGAGAATAATTTTATTTCATATGAATATTAACGGAGTTGGTGAGTAACTTCTTGAGTATTTTGTGCTGATGAGAAACCGATGCTGATGTTCGAAAGTAGGGACTGCCTCAGGTACACCACGACTCGCTGGTAAAATCTTTATCAGATAGTAATCCTTTAATCTTGGTCATAACACCAAGTCATCGACATACAGTAACCTTTCAAGGGCCGGGCCTCTCGCAATGATTTTCTTGGTTTCATCCATGACTTTGGTGAAGAATGAAGGAAAACTTTCCAGTTATAATATCTTCTACATTTTTCCTAAAATTACTGAGAAGTTTCTGAATTCATTGAAATAACTGGAGGAATTAATTTTCTCTGAAAGCTTATGTTAAGAAGAGATTTTTTTTATATGGGATTCTGGGTATGGAAATATTGTATTATTAAGAACATTTTATTCTTCAGGACTTGATTGATTAGTGAGGATGAAGATGAAGATTTCGCAGGAGGGCATTATTCTGGCTGATCAACCAATCGTATTGAAAAAACTTATTGGACAGAGTGAGACGAGTTTTGACATAAGCAGAGAAACTTTGGGTAGAGCCATTTTTACATTAGCTCCCTTGTGTTGAAATGTCTGTTTCTATTTACACAGGTGTAAGGTATGCATTGTAACCCTACAGTCTTTCTATTTGATATTGTGTTTGTGTGAAAATAAATTATACACTACGTATTTTGGCATGTGCCTTTGTGTTTGTAGAGCTTTGTAGTACTGTAACATATGGTAAGTTTGTAGTAGTATAACTAACTGGCCTTAGCTTGGGTAGGGCTGTCTTTATTTTGCCATGAGTTGGTCTCAATAGTCCTTTCAGGTGTGTGCATTCCTGCTTCAGTATACTTTTGATTCATTCGTGTCCTTTGGCGTTCCTCGTGCATAGACAGCATGTCTAAAAGGTGACCTGTCTTTGGGCATTATATATATATATATATATATATATATATATATATATATATATATATATATATATATATATTATATATGTATATATATATATATATGTAAATATATACATCGAGATGGACAAAATGATATTATATAAATCTCAATTGAAGCATTATACACTAAGCATGGTAGTACACACATTAGATTCCCTATTCCAAACAGAGTGATTTCACACGCACTCTCATATGTAAATATATCAATAAATGTTTTTCTACGCAAAGATACAGTCTCTCTCTCTCTCTCTCTCTCTCTCTCTCTCTCCTCTCTGTCTAAAACTTCTTGAATGCAAAGCCTTAAGCCTAAATGAAGGAACAAATGAAGAATTCCAGACCTTCGGGGTAAAAAAAGAGACAGAGAGAGAGAGAGAGAGAGAGATATTTCAGCAATTTATAGCACAAAGAGACAAGACATAATTAAAAATCTTTCAGAATCTTTCCTGCTATATTTCGTAAATTAAAGTATCTCTCGTGGAATATAGAAAATCAACGAAAAAATCGAGAGTGAGAGAGAGAGAGTATATGAACTGGATACTTCAGATATGGATTCCAGTTTGAAGAAAATGTGGCCTTACCTGGCCTTGGCAGCAGCTGTTGTTAGGACGTTGTTGTCCAGATGTTGTTATCTTGTTTGGTTTGGCTGCCTATTCGCTGGTGAGATATCTCCCCTGACTGATGATGATGGAGCTGAACAGCCAAGGAAAAGGAATTGAACGAGAGAATTGCGGCCTTGCGAGACGCCATCCAGTACCAGAGAGAGCAGCGCGTGCACTTGGACCTGTGAATTCTTAAGCCTACAACAGAGACTCGACTGCCAAGAAGAGACGCAGAAGGCGGGTGGAAGGGAAGAACGCGTTCGTGAAGTGCAGATCACCAGGAACAAAAAGACACTACCGCAAAAGTGTCAATCCGACAGGAAAGACCTGGAGCTGAGGTTCGAGCGCCTGCAGAAGGACCGTGGAAGACCTGTGGAAGGAAAAGTGTGGGACTCCAGTGTGAAGTTGAGGCGGCGAAAGTCAAGAGGAACGAGTTGGCATGCCTTCTAGAGGAAAGGAAATGGTCACCCTGAGGACTCCTGGAGAGGAAGACCAATGTCCAGAGAGAACGGAACGACCGACTGGAAGATGAGGTTGGATGGCTGCGAGGAGGAAAGGAAAAAATGGTCTCCGACCTGAAGAATCTCGAGGAGAAATAAAGACGCATGGAGGAGGGACAACGGGAAAGTGCAAAGAACCTGCTGTCGATCTTCAAGGAATGGCGCGACGAAGACTGCACTGGCCTCACTCAGACGGATGAGATGTTTGAAATTTTGAGGTGGTTGTTTATTGTATGGAAACTTTGATGTTTGTTTTGTAATAAGTTTATTTTGTTAAATCGTTGAAGGAAATTGAAGTAGAATGGAAATAAATATGTTAAGATGTTTTCTTAGAGTTTTTATTTCCCTCCCTGGAAGGGAAAGAAAAAGGTGGAATATAGAAAGAGCGAAAGAAAATGATTGGATTCGTGGAGGTGTCGGGAGAAGAAAGAGGATTAGGACAAGCCTCATAGGAATTGAGAGTATTCAAGTAAGATTGGTGGAGGTGCAAGGAGAAGAAGGAAAGGTTGGATTCAGTAGGATCTGTAGAGTGCCAGGACAAGAAGTAGAGGATTGAGAGTAGCCCCAGGAGAATTGAGAGGATTCAGTGGCATATTCTAAATCTAAGTAACAGCATAGGTGTTGCTCTGTGTAGGGACTGGCGGGCGAGGCCCGCCACTGGTCTCGGGATGGGCGGGAAAGGTCCGCCAAGTGTCCCGGGATGGGCGAGCTGGGCCCACCGCGGGTCCCGGGACGGGCGGGCCGGACCCGCCGCGGGTCCCGAGGCAGGTGGGCGATGTCCGCCACGTGCGGGCCGGGCCCGCCGCGGGTCCCGAGGCGGGCGGGCGAATGTCCAGCCCATGGAGGGAACAATCCTCCTCAGAGGCTGCTTCCCCGGAGGAAGGCAGGTTTCCTGCCAGGCTGGGGAGGGGAAGCGGCTGATGGATGGACCCACAAAGAGGCTAAAGGCCAAAGGATCCAGATCCTATCCAGCCCCATGAAGGGAAAAAATCCTCCTCAGAGGCTGCTTCCCCGGAGGAAGGCAGGTTTTCCTGCCAGGCTG
The DNA here is from genome assembly GCF_015104395.2 of Macrobrachium nipponense. NCBI lineage: Eukaryota > Metazoa > Arthropoda > Malacostraca > Decapoda > Palaemonidae > Macrobrachium > Macrobrachium nipponense. The sequence goes on from NC_061094.1 coordinate 34,022,125, forward strand.
GGTGGGGAGCGGGCCAGAGGATTGGACCCACCACAGAGGCTAAAGGCCAAAGGATCAAAGGATCCCGATCCTATCCAGCCCATGGAGGGAACAATCCTCCTCAGAGGCTGCTTGCCCGGAGGAAGGCAGGTTTCCTGCCAGGCTGGGGAAGCGGGCCTGAGGATGGACCCACCAAAGAGGCTAAAGGCCAAAGGATCCCGATCCTATCCAGCCCATGGAGGGAACAATCCTCCTCAGAGGCTGCGTTCCTGGAGGAAGGCAGGCGGTTTCCTGCCAGGCTGTGGGGAAGCACCTGGCACCACTTTCCGGATGCCTGCAAGCTACCTTTGATCAACTGGTGCCACCTTCCATGCTCACAGCTTGTTGGCTTTAATCAGAAACCAGCTGCTCTCCCTACCTCCAAGGATAAGAATTTGTCACTGATTTTGTCAAAGGAGTAAGAAGTGATAGTACAAGACTACGTCTTAAACTTCTTATTCCTTACTTCTGAAGTACCATATTGATGCCTTCCTGGACTTCTTCATTCCAGCTACACTTATGTCTCCAGCGTCTGTGCCTGATGAGGAAACACAGTACTGAAGGAGTGAAACTGCCTAATCTAGTTCTTTCGTCTGCTTCTAAGGAAATCTCTTCATTATGTACATGACTGGCTTGCATCCGAAAGGAAACAAGGCAAAGCTGCTCCTGCTTTCCCTCCTAGAAAACTTTATGAAAATGAAATACTTTCTATGTTACAGGTGAAGCTCCATCCCTTGGAGTGGCTGACTCCTCCCAAGGGAGATTCTGTGTTCTAGTAGATGCTAATAGAATAAAGTGAGAATAATTTATTTCATATGAATATTTAAACGGAGTTGGTGAGTAACTTCTTGAGTATTTTGTGCTGATGAGAAACCGATGCTGATGTTCGAAAGTAGGAACTGCCTCAGTACACCACGACTCGCTGGTAAAATCTTTATCAGATAGTAATCCTTTAATCTTGGTCATAACACCAAGTCATCGGCATACAGTAACCTTTCAAGGGCCTCTCTGCAATGATTTTCTTAATTCATCCATGACTTTGGTGAAGAAGAAGGAAAACTTTCCAGTTATAATATCTTCTACATTTTTTCCTAAAATTACTGAGAAGTTTCTGAATTCATTGAAATAACTGGATGAATTAATTTTCTCTGAAAGCTTTTGTTAAGAAGAGATTTTTTTTTATATGGGATTCTGGGTATGGAAATATTGTATTATTAAGAACAATTTTATTCTTCAGGACTTGATGATTAGTGAGGATGAAGATGAAGATTCGCAGGAGGGCATTATTCTGGCTGATCCTACCAATTGTATTGAAAAACTTATGGACAGAGTGAGACGAGTTGAACATAAGCAGAGAACTTTGGGTAGAGCCATTTTTACATTAGCTCCTTGTGTTGAAATGTCTGTTTCTATTTACACAGGTGTAAGGTATGCATTGTACCCTACGGTCTTTCTGATTTGATAATATTGTGTTTGTGTGAAAAAAAATAAATTAATACACTCCGTATTTTGCATGTGCCTTTGTGTTTGTAGAGCTTTGTAGTAACTGTAACATATGGTAGTTTGTAGTAGTATAACTTAAACCTGGCCTTAGCTTGGGGTAAGGGCTGTCATTATTGCCATGAGTTGGTCTCAATAGTCCCTTTGAGGTGTGCGCATTCCTGCTTCAGTATACTAGTTGATTCATTCGTGTCCATTTTTCGTTTCCTCGTGCATAGACGCATGTCTAAAAAGGTGACCTGTCTTGGGGCATATATATATTATATATATATATATATAGATATATATATATATATATATAGTATGTATATATCTATATATATATATATAATATATATATGTATATATATATATATATATATATATATATATATATATATAATATAGATATATTATATGTAAACATATAACTGAGATGGACAAAATGATATTAATATAAATCTCAATTGAAGCATTATACACTAAGCATGGTAGTACACACATTAGATTCCCTATTCCAAACAGAGTGATTTCACACGCACTCTCATATGTAAATATATCAATAAATGTTTTTCTACGCAAAGATACAGTCTCTCTCTCTCTCTCTCTGTCTAAACTTATTGAATGCAAAGCCTTAAGCCTAAATGAAGGAACAAATGAAGAATTCCAGACCTTCGGGGTAAAAAAAGAGAGAGAGAGAGAGAGAGAAGAGAGATATTTCAGCAATTTATAGCACAAAGAGACAAGACAATTAAAAATCTTTCAGAATCTTTCCTGCTATATTTCGATAAATTAAAGTATCTCTCGTGGAATATAGAAAATCAACGAAAAATCGAGAGTGAGAGAGAGGAGAGTATATGAACTGGATACTTCAGATATGGATTCCAGTTTGAAGAAAATGTGGCCTTACCTGGCCTTGGCAGCAGCTGTTGTTAGGACGTTGTTGTCCAGATGTTGTTATCTTGTTTGGTGTGGCTGCCTATTTGCTGGCGAGATATCTCCCCTGACTGATGATGATGGAGCTGAACAGCCCAAGGAAAAGGAATTGAACGAGAGAATTGCGGCCTTGCGAGACGCCATCCAGTACCAGAGAGAGCAGCGCGTGCACTTGGACCTGTGAATTCTTAAGCTACAACAGAGACTCGACTGCCAAGAAGAGACGCAGAAGGCGGGTGGAAGGGAAGAACGCGTTCGTGAAGTGCAGATCATCCAGGAACAAAAAGACACTACCGAAAAGTGTCAATCCGACAGGAAAGACCTGGACTGAGGTTCGAGCGACTGCAGAAGGACGTGGAAGACCTGTGGAAGGAAAAGTGTGGACTCCAGTGTGAAGTTGAGGCGGCGAAAGTCAAGAGGAACGAGTTGGCATGCCTTCTAGAGGAAGGAAATGGTTCACCCTGGAGTCCCTGGAGAGGAAGACCAATGTCCAGAGAACGGAACGACCGACTGGAAGATGAGGTTGGATGGCTGCGAGGAGGAAAGGAAAAAATGGTCTCCGACCTGAAGAATCTCGAGGAGAAATAAAGACGCATGGAGGAGGACAACGGGAAAGTGCAGAAGCTGCTGTCGATCTTCAAGGAATGGCGCGACGAAGACTGCACTGGCCTCACTCAGACGGATGAGACGTGAAAATTTTGAGGAGGTTGTTTATTGTATGGAAACTTTGATGTTTGTTTTGTAATAAGTTTATTTTGTTAAATCGTTGAAGGAAATTGAAGTAGAATGGAAATATATATGTTAAGATGTTTTCTTAGAGTTTTATTTCTCCCTGGAAGGGAAAGAAAAAGGAGGAATATAGAAAGAGGCGAAGAAAATGATGGGATTCGTGATGTGTCGGGAGAAGAAAGAGGAGGATTAGGACAAGCCTCATAGGAATTGAGAGTATTCAGTAAGATTGGTGGAGGTGCAAGGAGAAGAAGGAAAGGATTCAGTAGGATCTGTAGAGTGCCAGGACAAGAAGTAGAGGATTGAGAGTAGCCCCAGGAGAATTGAGAGGATTCAGTGGCATATTCTAAATCTAGTAACAGCATAGGTGTTGCTCTGTGTAGGGACTGGCGGCGAGGCCCGCCACTGGTCTCGGGAATGGGCGGAAAGGTCCGCCAAGTGTCCCGGGATGGGCCGAGCTGGGCCCACCGCGGGTCCCGGGACGGGCGGGCGATGCCTGCCACGTGCCCCAGGACGGGCGGGCCGGACCCGCCGCGGGTCCCGAGGCGGGCGGGCGATGTCCGCCAGTGCGGGCCCGGGCCGCCGCGGGTCCCGAGGCGGGCGGGCAAATGTCCGCCCATGGAGGGGGAACAATCCTCCTCAGAGGCTGCTTCCCCGGAGGAAGGCATGGTTTCCTGCCAGGCTGGGGAGCGGGCCTGATGATGGACCCATCAAAGAGGCTAAAGGTCAAAGGATCCGATCCTATCCAACCCATGGAGGGAACAATCCTCCTCAGAGGCTGCTTCCCCGGAGGAAGGCAGGTTTCCTGCCAGGCTGGGGAAGCGGGCCTGAGGATGGACCCACCACAGAGGCTAAAGGCCAAAGGATCCAGATCCTATCCAGCCCATGGAGGGAACAATCCTCCTCAGAGGCTGCTTCCCCGGAGGAAGGCAGGTTTCCTGCCATGCTGGAGAAGCGGGCCTGAGGATGGACCCACCACAGAGGCTAAAGGCCAAAGGATCCAGATTCTATCCAGCCCATGGAGGGAACAATCCTCCTCAGAGGCTGCTTCCCCGGAGGAAGGCAGGTCTCCTGCCAGGCTGGGGAAGCGGGCCTGAGGATGGACCCACCAAAGAGCTAAAGGCCAAAGGATCCAGATCCTATCCAGCCCATGGAGGGAACAATCCTCCTCAGAGGCTGCTTCCCCGGAGGAAGGCAGGTTTCCTGCCAGGCTGGGGAAGCGGGCCTGAGGATGGACCCACCACAGAGGCTAAAGGCCAAAGGATCCGATCCTATCCAGCCCATGGAGGGAACAATCCTCCTCAGAGGCTGCTTCCCCGGAGGAAGGCAGGTTTCCTGCCAGGCTGGGGAAGCGGGCCTGAGGATGGACCCACCACAGAGGCTAAAGGCCAAAGGATCCCGATCCTATCCAGCCCATGGAGGGAACAATCCTCCTCAGAGGCTGCTTCCCCGGAGGAAGGCAGGTTTCCTGCCAGGCTGGGGAAACGGGCCTGAGGATGGACCCACCACAGAGGCTAAAGGCCAAAGGATCCCGATCCTATCCAGCCCATGGAGGGAACAATCCTCCTCAGAGGCTGCTTCCCCGGAGGAAGGCAGGTATCCTGCCAGGCTGGGGAAGCGGGCCTGAGGATGGACCCACCACAGAGGCTAAAGGCCAAAGGATCCAGATCCTATCCAGCCCATGGAGGGAACAATCCTCCTCAGAGGCTGCTTCCCCGGAGGAAGGCAGGTTTCCTGCCAGGCTGGGGAAGCGGGCCTGAGGATGGACCCACCACAGAGGCTAAAGGCCAAAGGATCCAGATCCTATCCAGCCCATGGAGGGAACAATCCTCCTCAGAGGCTGCTTCCCCGGAGGAAGGCAGGTTTCCTGCCAGGCTGGGGAAGCGGGCCTGAGGATGGACCCACCACAGAGGCTAAAGGCCAAAGGATCCAGATCCTATCCAGCCCATGGAGGGAACAATCCTCCTCAGAGGCTGCTTCCCCGGAGGAAGGCAGGTCTCCTGCCAGGCTGGGGAAGCGGGCCTGAGGATGGACCCACCAAAGAGGCTAAAGGCCAAAGGATCCAGATTCTATCCAGCCCATGGAGGGAACAATCCTCCTCAGAGGCTGCTTTCCCCTGAGGAAGGCAGGTCTCCGCCAGGCTGGGGAAGCGGGCCTGAGGATGGACCCACCACAGAGGCTAAAGGCCAAAGGATCCAGATCCTATCCAGCCCATGGAGGGAACAATCCTCCTCAGAGGCTGCTTCCCCGGAGGAAGGCAGGTTTCCTGCCAGGCTGGGGAAGCGGGCCTGAGGATGGACCCACCACAGAGGCTAAAGGCCAAAGGATCCCGATCCTATCCAGCCCATGGAGGGAACAATCCTCCTCAGAGGCTGCTTCCCGGAGGAAGGCAGGTTTCCTGCCAGGCTGGGGAAGCGGGCCTGAGGATGGACCCACCACAGAGGCTAAAGGCCAAAGGATCCCGATCCTATCCAGCCCATGGAGGGAACAATCCTCCTCAGAGGCTGCTTCCCCGGAGAAAGGCAGGTTTCCTGCCAGGCTGGGGAAACGGGCCTGAGGAAGGACCCACCCACCAGAGGCTAAAGGCCAAAGGATCCCCGATCCTATCCAGCCCCATGGAGGGAACAATCCTCCTCAGAGGCTGCTTCCCCGGAGGAAGGCAGGTATCCTGCCAGGCTGGAGAAGCGGGCCTGAGGATGGACCCACCACAGAGGCTAAGGGAGGCCAAAGATCCAGATCCTATCCAGCCCATGAGGGAACAATCCTCCTCAGAGGCTGCTTCCCCGGAGGAAGGCAGGTTTCCTGCCAGGCTGGGGAAGCGGGCCAGAGGATGGACCCACCACAGAGGCTAAAGGCCAAAGGATCCCGATCCTATCCAGCCCATGGAGGGAACAATCCTCCTCAGAGGCTGCTTCCCCATGGAAGGCAGGTTTCCTGCCAGCTGGGGAAGGGAAGCGCCAGAGGATGGACCCACCAAAGAGGCTAAAGGCAAAGGATCCAGATCCTATCCAGCCCATGGAGGGAACAATCCTCCTCAGAGGCTGCTTCCCCGGAGGAAGGCAGGTTTCCTGCCAGGCTGAGGAAGCACCTGGCACCACTTTCCGGATGCCTGCAAGCTACCTTTGATTAACTGGGGCCACCTTCCAGTGCTCACAGCTTGTTGGCTTTCTTCAGAAAACAGCTGCTCTCCCTACCTCCAAGGATAAGAATTTGTCACTGATTTTGTCAAAGGAGTAAGAAGTGATAGTGCAAGACTACGTCTTACACTGCTTATTCCTTACTTCTGAAGTACCATATTGACACCTTCCTGGACTTCTTCATTCCAGCTACACTATGTCTCCAGCGTCTGTGCCTGATGAGGACACACAGTACTGAAGGAGTGAAACTGCCTAAACTAGTTCTTTCGTCTGCTTCTAAGAAATCTCTTCATTATGTACATGACTGGCTTGCATCCGAAGGAAAAACAAGGCAAAGCTGCTCCTGCTTTTCCCTTCTAGAAAACTTTATGAAAATGAAATACTTTCTATGCTACAGGTGAAGCTCCATCCCTTGAGTGGCTGACTCCTCCCAAGGGAGATTCTGTGTTCTAGTAGATGCTAATAGAATAAAGTGAGAATAATTTTATTTCATATGAATATTAACGGAGTTGGTGAGTAATTGAGTATTTTGTGCTGATGAGAAACAGATGCTGATGTTCGAAAGTAGGGGACTGCCTCATGTACACCACGACTCGCTTGTAAAATCTTTATCAGATAGTAATCCTTTAATCTTGGCCATAACACCAAGTCATCGGCATACAGTAACCTTTCAAGGGCCTCTCTGCAATGATTTTCTTAATTCATCCATGACTTTGGTGAAGAATGAAGGAAAACTTTCCAGTTATAATATCTTCTACATTTTTTCCTATAATTACTGAGAAGTTAGGAATTAATTTTCTCTGAAAGCTTATGTTAAGAAGAGATTTTTTTATATATGGAATTGTGGGTATGGAAATATTGTATTATCAAGAACATTTTATTCTTCAGGACTTGATAATTCGTGAGGATGAAGATGAAGATTCGCAGGAGGGCATTATTCTGGCTGATCCTACCAATTGTATTGAAAAACTTATGGACAGAGTGAGACGAGTTGAACATAAGCAGAGAACTTTGGGTAGAGCCATTTTAACATTAGCTCCTTGTGTTTTGAAATGTCTGTTTCTATTTCACAGGTGCAAGTATGAATTGTGCCCTACGGTCCTATCTGATTTGATAATATTGTGTTTGTGTGAAATAAGATTATACACTACGTATTTTGCATGTGCCTTTGTGTTTGTAGAGCTTTGTAGTAACTGTAACATATGGTAGGTTGTAGTAGTATAACTTAACTGGCCTTAACTGGGGACTTCATAGTTTTCCAATTGACATAGATTAACTTTTGTACAAGGGTATATATAATTTTCATTAATTTTTAGTTGATATTGCATAGTAATTTTTACATTCTGTGTTCATTTTGAGAGGGTTGGTATATTTTGTGGATGTACATTTTGTTTGAACGATAGCTTTCAAAATATTTTAAATTATTTCCATATTCTCATTGTTTGTTAACAAACTTCTTAGCAAATTAATGAAATTAATTTCATCTTAATGTTTATTTAGGTTGAAATATATATTTGTTTTTCAGAAAACATATAAACCATCAAAAGTGAAACTTTGGAAAGTTACAATGAAAAAGTGAGGTATGTGAAGAAGGAGTATCTTGAGGTAAGTTTGATTTTTTCTCATTGCTTTATAATGTTGACAGGTCTCTTGTACCTTTGGATGTACCACATGTACAAAAAACATAGATCTTTTGTAAGTAACTGTTGGCATTATTAATTATTTTAGTTCTGCAGTGATTCCTTAGTATGCTTTCATGTTGTGAGAAGTTTTGGTTTTTTAGAGAAAATCACCTGTTGAAAGCATTTTTGGGGACAGCAGCGAACTTAATTTTCAGTGAGAAGAGAGGAGGTTGGGTTGCATTACATTATACAGATAAGAAGCTTACGTTAGGTTTTTATGAAAAGCAGGCTGTTTGTAGTTTGGTGAATGACTATCTAACCTTTTTCTGATGAGACAAATAGAAATACAAGTTATTTTACTACCCAGAGTAAACATTCTGAGAAGATGATCTCACCATTCAGTCATGATCTACTACACAATTGGAATTTTTGTAATTTTTGCTATTTTGGCCTGCTGTAAAATAATTTTTGGAGGTAAAATGCTAATTATGGCATCATTTTGAAGATGAGTACTTGTACTTTGTTGTAGTACTGTATATTTAAATTGAAAAGAACAAAATATACCAAATTGACAATGTTGAATTTACCAGTAAATGTCTTACAGATGATGTCATTTGATGTCTTTCAAAGTCATAACTGTTCGGTATACAAATACACTATCACCTTTTCACCACAAGTTTGTGTCACACTGCTATGTTGCTGAATGTTCTTGTATAGTCCTGAACACATGGGTTTGTTTAACAAGACAATCAAGTTCACAGCAATGTGGACTTCCATTGCTCTTGTGGCCTGGATTTAGCTGACGTGCAAACTTACCACATGCTTTATTGTATATAGTGTTAAGTGATATCACTGAATTTTACTCATTCTGGTGTTATGGGACTTTGGAGACAGTTTGAGAAATATATTGTAGAACTTAATACATGAGACTTCTTTTGATGATAATATCATTTTGGGATAGGTTAAGATTGTGTCAGCCATACTTGACTGAGTCTGAAAATCATGGTTGGGATAACTTTATGACTGCAGCAGAATTAGACTATGGGTAGGGATGTTTATTAAGAAATGCCCTGGTTTTTATTTGACTTTGTAGATTGAATCTCTTCCATGGATCTCACTCATGCACCTACCAATGAGCTCAGCAAGGTTCGGGAGAGGCCACGTGTTAGTGAAAATTGTTGGCAGTGCTACGTTTTCACATACGTATTAAGAGTATTTCTTTGGTTTTACTACTAGATTTAAGAAAACTGTTTCCTTCATGGCACTGGAAAGTTCCAGTTATCTCTCAGCCCCTCAACATTGTAATTGTTTTAAGTTACTACTTTTTAGAATATTGCAGTAAGGTTTCATCAAGGTGATTAATTCAGTTCTTTCACAGCTTTATTAACCGGCTCCTATGAATTATTTTCATTTGTTTAAACTTTGTTAACTATTTGTTTGCCTCTACATGTTTTACGAAAATGGAGAATTACTACTGCCATCAGACTTTGTTAAGTATCAGAATATGGAGGAAAGAAAATTAAATTTACATTGGTAAGTATTTAAGGCCCTAACTTTTGATTACATTTCTATGCAGCCTTTGGTAAAATCACTCTCTTGTTCTCATCTAGTAGGGTTTTAATATTGAAAGGCTCTGATAAGTTACTCTACCAGGAAAATGACATTTTCCTTAAGTTTCAATTGAATAGCAAGTTTGAAATGCATGAAAACCAGATGTTACGCTGCTGTAAACATTAAAAAAAAAGAAAGTAACTGTAATTCTCATAAGGAGTCCTGAATTGACTTAGACCTTCAGCCACTCAAGGATGTGACTGACCTTAGACATAGGCTGTTTTTCATACTTTTCTAGGTCACCAGTAGTGTTCATATCCTCAGCTCATTACATTTCTCCTTTATTTCCCTTAATGACTGCTCTGATCCCAGTGGAAAAGAACATGACAGCAGAAAATAAGGATTTCCTTTGAATTATTTTCAGAATATCAAAATTCTGATCTTTAATCATAGATTTTTAAGAGGCTTTAATCCACAGAATTTTTCTCAAAGCAAAACTTTTTTCGACAGCCTTTTGATAGGTGGGAATTATGATTGTGTTTCAATGTTATAACTTCCATTCAATTATTGTTAATTCTGTACTACTTGGAGTTTATTGCACATCTGTTTTGTTTACCATAACTTTTAGGTTTACAAAGTTATGCAGCATGTAGTATGTAGAGGATATCTACCTTGGTGGGTAATCTTCATGATCCATTGAAAATTGTTATACTTACTTCACCCTTTGTTTGGCATTTATAGATATAATGGAATGAGATTTTCATCCAAAGAAATTCATGGAGGCAGCTCACAAACTTTGAAAGAGGGTTAGAGCATTTATTAGAACACTGAGAGATTGCAATCTCGGATTTGCTGGTATTTTATCCAAAGTGAGTAAGAGCGCACTTGTAATGTGTTTGGTGCGCCAGCTCAAGTTCTATGCTATTTTAAGAGAGGAGCTTCTCATGCAACTTCTCAGTAGTTGATATCTGAGAACTCTTCTCAGGATCTTGACTAGATTACTGATTTATTACAAGTAAGTGAAGCAAATAGTTACGTGAGTGCTACATTTATCCCCAGTTATTGCTCAGCTATCATTCTTGGGTTATGTTGACAATCTCTCTCTCTCTCTCTCTCTCTCTCTCTCTCTCTCTCTCTCTCTCTCTCTCTCTCCAGGATCCTTTAATTCACATTATTATTGGATACAAACCCAGTATGATTTTTTAGCTAGAATAGGCCTAGGTCGAAGCTGATTTCCACAAATGCCTTTTCATTGTTTGGAAAACTGATTAATATTGAGGTTTTTCCAAGATGTAAAGTTGTATTGAATGGATGCCTTTACAATTCTTCTAATAGCTGCCTCACATATGTTTTTGGCTCTTTCCTTGCTCTAACTCAAGCGTGTGTCATCCATCGAGGGTGGGTGCAGTTTGATTCATAAATCATATACAGAAGATTATTATATTTAAAAAAAAAACGCTCATTGAAATTTCCCCTTATGTTCTTAGTGAAGGGAAAGAAACAGTATGGATGGCTAAGGTAGGATATTCAACTTGGAATTAGGGAGGTGTGTTCTGACTGTATTCCTCAGTGACTTTTTTCGTCCAATTACTATTATTGCCTTAAAAGGGTGTAAGTTTTATGAGATAACTTGTAGTTTGTCTTGAGAAAATAAGTTATGAAAAATGGAATGTCTTATTTGCAGCCCAACTTGAGCTGCTATAAAATATAGCCCAATCTTTGTAACATCTTGATATTCACCATTGCAGTTGCTGGCAGTTATTATATGACATGAATCAACCTTTGCTGTAAATATATATTAAAAAATATTTGTTTTTGGACCATTCCCCTTCATTTTAATGACATTCATATTTTTTTAATTAATAACACCATTTGCGGGATGAAGTTCGCAACATGAGCAGTGTTTATCCTCCAGGCATTGAGCTTATAGGATTCAAGCCACTCAGCTTCATCAAGCCATATTGTGTAACTTACTTGTAGGTAAGGTGGTAGGTGGTTGGTTGTTGACTGTTCTAAGGACAGCACATGTTTTTTGCTTATGATAATAAGGTTGCTTTTGAACACGACAGAATTTTATCCCTCAGTCGTTTTTAATTTTTTGGTAAGGAAGTTTGTGTTCTTATGTTCCATTTGTCTGCTTTGTTAATAAATTGGATGAAAGCTATTAAGTTGATGTTGAATAAATGAAAGGCATTTATTAGATTACTCCTTCATGTGATTAATTGTTCTTTGATAAAGCTTGGATGATTTTTCACCCCTGAAACAACAACAAATCCTTCGATACTCATAAAAAATATGTCTGCATAGGGGCCAGAATTATTTTTGTCATAGTCAATAGTACGTTGTAGATATCACCATTTTTCTCAGTGATACTAGAACCTTGAACCAAATTATATTGTTAAGAAGGGCATGATGGCAGTTGCATATTTTGTAAGAAGTATAAAAATTATGTACTACTTGATATTCTTGTGTCATAAAGGCTTTTCCCCAGTTGTTAGTTATACATGTAAAAAAAAAATTTTTTAGTTGTTCTATGTAGTCTTGTCCTTGTCCTTACGTACATAATATGTATTGTTGTGTAGCACAGTGAGCATTTGTAGATTTGGCAGTTTTATGAGCCTTGGCAGTGATCTATAGTTTGAGGAGCTAAAGTCCAGGCTTTAGTTAACTAGTGTATAACACACTAATTCATTTAACTACTACTGTATAATCCTTAAGTGGTATGGACAGGCAGGAATATTTATTTCTTCTTAAATTTCAGAAAATATAGCTGTTCCTTGTGAATAAGTAAAGACATGATCATTATCATAATATCAGCCTTCAAATCAATGATTTATATTTGTGAAATAGATAACTTTAGAAGAGGGAATAACTTCTGATAATGAGTGGTTTGGTTTCAGATTTTCTAAAGGTACTTTCATCCATCAAGTACATTACGTATATTTAAAGTTTTTTGATCATTGAATCCTTGTAGTTGCTCATGTATATGATATCGAATTATTGTCAGGGATCCTTACTTTTAAAATTTGGTAGATTGTCACTCTCCCTCTTGTATTTTAGGTGTAAACATTATATTTTTTTTAAGATTTTCTTAGGTTTTACTTTGCATATTCCTGCCTAAGCTCTCTCAAAAGTGATAGTAAGGATGATTTTTTATTTCAGACAAGCTTTGCTTAATTTTGTAACATTATTCTAATTTTACCTATCATGTGAAACTATTGAACTACATTATTCATTCTTGGTCTTTTGCAAGTCGTATGTACTTTTGTTATTCCCTAAAGACTGCCATCTCTTTGGGACTCATTCGTAGATAACTTATTGGTCTGGCAAGTTGTCTGGTCCTTGCAAGGTAATTCTGTAATTCTTTATCTTTTGTCATAATAGGTAGCAAGATGTTTACAGCTTTTGTTAGAGAGATGTCTTCATAGAAAGTGACTCCAATAGTACGAAAGAAATGTATCAGTCTCATGGGCAGCGCTTATTTCACAAGCAGAAGAAATAGATGGGAGCAATAGTCAAGTTGTTCCTCCAGGGTTTATTGCATGCCATCTCCCATTTGCAGGTATGATTTTAAGTTTATCCTGTGACATTAATTGTATTTATTCTGCATAACATCATTGCCGTGTGATGCAAAGAGCTTCGGTGAAATTCTGGCACTCATTTTTTATTCTCTTCCCCACAAGTCCTCCTCCACCCATCCTTCATCCTTTAGGAGCACATTTAGTTTTCCCAGGGGTTGTGCAAGGACATGTCCAAGCCATCTCCATTTCCCTTTCATCATTATCTCATCTACATATGGAACTTCGGTATTTTCACTTATGGTATCAGAACTGAGAACCCTGAAGCTAGGGTTTGATTAATGCAGCATGCATTTGCCTTGGTTCAGACTGAAGAACAAGACCTTCCTGTTTCAGTTTTTACTGTTTCGTTTGTTTACTTGTGGAAAGATGACGGCTTCCAATGGATGAATTATGCTATTCTTAAGAGAAGGATGAATTTTTATCAATTGTCTGGCCATTGATACAAACACATAATGATACCAGTTATACGTGTCACAAGGGACGCAGCCACTGTTCTATTTTTGTTGGTACCGTTACTGATAGTATTACTGCATAGGTAGAATTGTAGCTTTATTGAACATTGCATTATCAACTTTTCAGTCTTATTGTTAGTTGAGTATAGGTATCCCCAACTTCATTGATAATCCACTCATACATATAACCAGCTCAACCAGTTTTCAAGTCTTTTCACCTAGTATTGATGAATGAAAATGCGTAAAATGGGCTGAGAAACCTGTTTTAGGTATTTTCCAGAAATTGTAAATAATTTGAATTTTAGTAGAAGAGAGAAATATGTGATTGAATCATTCATGTGTTACTGTTTCATTTTATGGGTATGGGTATACTAAGTTTCATCATCTTGTATTACCTTATGCATCCACATATTAGTATTGTCACAATTCACTGATGGAAAAAAGTGTCCCAGTAAGATTTTTCTTTTAATTCCACAGATTGAGAAATGTCAGCATCTGTATGAGAGTAACATTCAACTTTAAATTGAGTGTAATTATAATTGGTGTCTGTGAGTTACAGGTATATGTTTTGGAAGGTACTTTTGCATTATTTTTTTATTGCAGATGATTTTCGTAACATTTAGATGGAGAATATGACTCATGCTACTCCAGATCAAGTTGATGCAGCAAAGGCAGTCATACAAAAACTGCACTTCACATATAATCCTGAAGGCTTTGATAATCCAAGCCTTCAAACCCACTGGCGTAACATTGAAGCTCTGGCACTGAATAGGTCTGAATTGGAACCCGTTTCAGATCACACAGGTAATGCAATTATGGAATTTTTTTGCATGCAAGTTGTCATAATACTTTAAATGACGATGAAATGGCTTTTTATTTTAGTACGGTAGAATTTGGTGTTTTCAGTTACAAAAATCAACTGTTATTTTACACAGGACTTTGCATTAAATCATTTAGTTTAACACTGCAGTTATGTAGTATTTTCAAGAAGTGCAAAAGAATATGTTTAAGGTACATTTTTGGCAGTCAGGGCCATTCATCTTTCAGGACACTCATATACTGTATAGGATCTGGTAGTATTGTAACTGTTGATATTTGTGTACCATTTACGAATATAGTACCTTTTGAAACAATTATGAGTTTAATCATTTCTACTTACACTATTTGTATTTGAGAAATTTTCTGAATGTTTGCATAGTAGGTAATTCAAATTTTCATCTTCATAAGGCTGAAAATTCTCTAGTAGTATAAGGATTTTTTTTTTCAGAACAAATCCTTATGATGAGCTCTTTAATTAAGACTTTGCTGCAGAACTCTCTGCCTAATAGGCTTCATCCATTCTATCTGGTCCCTTCTCACTACCAGTCTGTCATTATCTTTGCCTGAGCTCTAGTTTACATCCTTCATTCCTCAACAAATCCTTTTGGCAAAGCTCATTTAGTCTATAAATTTGACATAGTACTCTCATGAAACTATTGCATTAATACTATATAATAATAGTATACCTGTTTCATTTGACCACATTTCAGTTCCACCCAATGATCGAATTCTTAAGAAAGCGGGTAAACTACTAGATGAACTTCGGGACTTGGTGTATCCACCCTCTTATGATCCAGCTAACCTTCCAAAGAAAAGGCCAACAGCATCATCTACTCCTGCACCAAAGAAACCAAAAATTGACCCGAAAATCTATGAGTGTAGAAGACTTGGCAAAAGAAGGCAAAAGTAAAGCAAAGGTGTCACTTGTATCATGATTAGTGAAGTCATCCCTTGAACTTTTGGCAATGGTGTCAAGACCCCATGGATTTTGAATGTATAGCTGCGTGTTTTACCACTTCATATTACAGATGTCAACTATCCCTATATATAAATACGTATTTATATCCAATTTTTTTTTTAAATACTTTGATGTTACTGAACATCATAGGGAACCAACCTCAATTGTCTTGCAATAGCTGAAGATTCATGGTATGTTGAAGACTTTGAGGTACATGTTAGACTTAATATTGCTACCTGTATAGTCAAAAAAGACAGTAGTAGGCCCTTGAGTGAGAGGTCAATGAAATCGATTGGTAAAAGGTAGTGGGATAACTTTTTTGTAGCCTTGGCCAATGACTCAGGCTTACTGAACATAGGTTGCCTTGTAAGGTCATTGTAGATGGTGGTAAAAGTTTGCTGTGCTATCTCTTAGTTTCTGCCTTTCATTTTCATCTGATCCCTTTGGTCTCTTTCTATCTAGTTGCCCGACAACAACTTGACCTTCCTTCGACTGAGAATATAGATAGTTGACTGAGTGTCACATTAAACTTCTCCATAATAAAAATGCAACTAAAGAAATTGTACATAAATCCCACAGCAATGTTGAAGGAAGTAGTAACTCATTTTCGATGATATTATAGGGAGGATTAATGAATTAGGGAAAAGGTAAGCAATTACAATCACGGGTTATAAAAGTGAATTTCTAACTCACATCAAGAAACATCCCTGGGCTCTTCAAACGAAAGGCAAGGATGCCACCTACTGACCTGCTAAAGGTAAAAAAGAAGTTGGAACTTTATACTTGTATAGTACCTGAGGACTTACCTGGCAGCCCGGAGGCTTTGCATACCAGTGAGTTTTCTTTACCCTCCTGATCCATTAGTGACAAGATAGAATTTTATTCGAATTACCAAGTGAATGTAATGGAAAGCAGTTCAATAGAAATTTTCTACCGCATTATTATTATTCAGAAGATGAAACCTATTCATATGGAACAAGCCCACAGGTCCACTTGACTTGAAATTCAAGCTTCCAAAGAATATGTTCATTCCGTAGGGTTAGAATGGCAGTCTCTTACTGATCTTATGATCACGGGTGGCCATATTGGAACTCCCTCTCAGCAATTGTTGCCAAAACGTGAAAATGTGGCCTCTGGTGTGGCAGTTTTGATACGCAATATGATTGTGCGCAGAAATGGGGTCTTCATTTCGGTCTGCCGCACCAAGTGTGGAAAAAATTTCAAAAATTTTCCTTTTTTATTAGAGGTTTATTGTGGCCAGCTATATTATTTTCTTATTCTTATATGAGTCATTCACCAATATTCTCGGTCATTTGCATATTTATATATATGGTTATATAATAAGACTGAATAAAGAGCCATCAAAGATTGGTTGTTTACGCTCCATCATGGAACTGCAATAGTCGACTGATCGAGCGATGTCCAGATGACACGTTTATAGCAGACGACAGTAGAGTGACAGCAAAGCTAGCTAAATATTTTTATAATCTGGCTCTTTGAGACAATACTGTGAACGGTCGTGAGAAGCTCATTTAGACTTATTTAGAATAAGAAATGATCTAAAGAGAAGAAAAAAAAAAAATTGCCGAATCAAAAGGCATAGGCCAAGTTTTGTTTTACCGTGTTAATATTCTTATAGGATATTTTTTCCCTGATGTGATGATTCGGCAACATTTCATAGAAAATTATTTTTTTCGAAATTAAGTTGCAACGTACAATTAGGTTTAAATGATAACGCATCTTACGAAAGAGTTAAGTCTAGCCCAGGCTACCAAAACTTCATTTTCTTGTTATTGCTTATGTGTGAGACATGGTTCGATGGAAGCATAAGTAGAACCATGATAAGTATTTTAATTTTGAATGAAATAATATTAGTCGTCTTCGGTCTGTTTACTAATACTACGCCATCCTGAAATCCTCTCACAGTGACACAAAAGCCTGATGACTTTTCTGCACAGGCATTTTAATAACGAGCAAGATAGTTATTCTTTAAATTATGAAGTGTATCTAAGATTAATTATATTTTGATCACAAAATTGAAATAGCCACTGCATATGCCAGAGTAATGCGCCGAAAATATAAGTCAAGGTACTAAAGTAGTTCTGCTTGTTGTCACCAGGGCGGCGTTGCTAAGTCGTAGAACCTCGTTGCCAGTGGCTAGAGTTAGACTTATTTTAGCGTGACTAGACTCAAGGAAAAATGCTACACTTCAGAGATGTTGCATGACATGTATTGTGATGAAAAGAACAGAGCTTATCTGCTCTTCTTGCATCCTATTTTATCTGAGATCCAAACAGTATATAAACTGTTTGAGTCGAACACATCTGATCAAACAAAACTGCTCAATGACTTGGCTCTTCTCATCAATTCAATTTCATCAAAATTGGTGCTACCCGCTTCACGAGTGGATCCCCTGACAGCCAACATAGAATACCTTGACACTGATCCCTACTTAGGATATCGATTTGAAAATAAAGATTAGAGATTTGAAGAGCACCAATGAAATCACTGACGATCAGGAGAGAAACATAAGGTTAAGGTGTAAAAGGTTTTTGCTGAAATTGTTAGCACAAATGAAACAAAGACTACCTGATAATATAAGTATATTGAAAAATGCATCACTACTATCAGTGGAAAACAGTTTGAAACCTATTAAAGATTCCATTGTCGGCTTAATGGAGTGTATGGGTGAACCTGAAATTGTCATTGAAGCAGCTGAAATTCAGTTCAAAAAGATTAATCTAGTAAATTGGAGTATTAAAGATAACACAGTCAAATTCTGGGATGAAGTGATGAAGTATAAAGATGGGTATGGAGGAAACCCATTCAAAGAAATAAGTGAATTTGCCATGAGGATTCTGGTGCTGCCTCATTCGAATGCGGATGTATATATAGACCGAATCTTCAGTCAACTTAATAAAACAAAATCAAAGCTTCGCAACAAAATGGCTACCAAAACTGTTGATGCTATACTTCACATTAAATACGGACTAAAACGGCACGGAAAGTGCTGCAGAGATTACATCTACCCACCTGAAGTTCTCAAAAAGATAGAACATTTGGCATCCTATCAGAAAGTCCAAGTACAAAGTACAGATACTACAAATCAGTCTGCAATACCGTCTTGTTCTTATGAAGTCTGTGAAGATGCAGTAAATCTACCACAGATGCAATAAGTGATCGACAGCGATTAGCAGTGAGACGTCAAATTCAATTCTAGCAATCATCTAATTTCATTTGAGAAATTTTTATCATTTTATTTCAAATGAAGATCATATACGGTAGAAAATGTTTTTTTAATTCAACTTAAAAATACTGAGAGACTTCTCAAAAATAAAGTGTGAATTCTGTAAGTAAAATTATTCATTACTAGTGAGTAAATCAATGTGAAACCACAATTGAACTTTTCATATTAAGTAAAGAAAAAAATCACTAATGTAAATAGATATTAATTATTCATTTAGTTAATAACATCGTTCAAAATCATGTTATTAACTAAATGAATAATTAATATCTATTTACATTAGTGATTTTTTTTCTTTACTTAATATGAAAAGTTCAATTGTGGTTTCACATTGATTTACTCACTAGTAATGAATAATTTTACTTACAGAATTCACACTTTATTTTTGAGAAGTCTCTCAGTATTTTTAAGTTTAATTAAAAGACATTTTCTACAGTATATGATCTTCATTTGAAATAAAATGATAAAAAAATCAATATTTTGTTTTTCATTAGAATTACCAACATTATGAAAGTTTTTCTGGAAAAGAATGGGAACTGGTGTATAATCTAGAGTACCAGGGAAAAATCTAGTGTAAATCTAGCGGACATCGACAAAAAAATCTGTTGTACAAGTAGTAAAATGAGTTGGCAACACTGCCCATATCAGTCTTCAATTGGCAGTCGTGGCGTAAAAGTCGAAACCTAAGAAACTGTTAAAAAAAAAGATTAAAAAAACAAAAAGACGCGACCAGTTTCAAGTTCAGTGGATAAGTGTAACCTATGCATAGCATTTTAGGTCAATCTAACCATCCACATTTAGATGAAATTAAGAAAACCGACCTCCCAGATTTTGGGATGTACTAATTACGAAACCCGACGCACCAGATTTTGGATGAAGGTACCTCGAGCTTCAGGTAGCCGTTACCATTACCATGGTCTAAAAAAGACGTTTACTAAGGTATGACACTAATTTTGAGATACGTTACTATGGAATCTTGTAATCCTTAGTTGAAAAATTTAAAAAACGATTAAACTAGGCCTAAAAACGATTAAACTAGGAACAATGCAAGGTTAGGTTTAATGAGTAACCCCGTAATAGGCAGGCTATTTCAAATGATATCCAACTTATTTGTCATAAAAAAAATTAACATTTTGTATTGAAAATGGCCTTGGCAACAGTGTGGGATTTACTACTCGCTCGCAGACAGAGGACCAGAGAAAAGTGATGGGAACTTGGGAAGGATACGACAGAGGACAAAAAATGAGGAGAGCGAGACTTTAGAGAAATGACTGTGAATCTGTGATCCCATACCTAGTCTTAAAGCATCCTGCTGTAGAACCAGCCCGCGACTTTTTGACATGCTGAATAATTGACAAAATTAAGTACTTTTCATGCTGAAATTAGTATAACATGTAATATATCCTTCCCTTCTATAAGTCTGTGTTGAAAAGGGCGTAATATTTTCCGTTAGGCTGAGCTTTTCATTATCACTTTTTAACCTTCATTAGTGTTACCAGATTTTGGGGTATAGGTAATCGGCACGCCGTAGATAACACACACACAGTTATAATAATCGGAGTGTGGTTTCAGAAAATTTTGTGAATTTCCCTTATTGTTATTAACTAATACATTTTAAGTTTTGATAGACTTTTGAAGAAATTGGTATGCGAGAGAAGGGGGAATTGTTGTACGTAAGCCTATGCAATTTTTTTTTTTAACCCACACCTTGCTTATAATATCTATCAGTGAACAAAATAGTACACCGATTGCTTGAAATCAGAACCCGACGAATGCTTTCAGGTTTTCTGGGTTAGTTGCCAAGAACTTGCTGGGTGTATCATTATTATCCTGGACACACCCAGGATAATAATGATACATAATTTTCTTGTTAAATTATTTGCAACATGTGTACACATATAAGCACATGGTTTCAGAAAATACATCCCTGCTTTGTTATGAGAGTTCTGTTTTCCGCAAGAATTTTAAAGAAGTGCTGTATTAAGCTGGCCATATGGATACGTATGCGACTGGCACGCTAGCGACTGCCACGAACCGGCCAATCTTCAACCTGTATGGGAGACAGACTGTCGAGACTCGAGAGTCGGGACTGGGTCTGTCTGTCCCAGGGTTTGCCGCGAAGTCCGCGACATCACCGAGAAACTAGCTCCGCACCGGGAGGTGTAGTGTTAATTGCCAAGCAATGTTATTTTGCTACACTAACTAGACGAAATAGTCACCCTGATTATATCATATTAACCACATCTTTACCATTATATGAGTTGGGCTTACTAATTCATCCTTTCTGGAGTTAGATTTTTTCCCCTTTCCGTAAATTCTGCTTCATATTTATTACATTCGATATATATATATATATATATATATATATATATATATATACATATATATATAATATATATATATATATATATATATATAT
This sequence comes from Macrobrachium nipponense, assembly GCF_015104395.2. Lineage (NCBI taxonomy): Eukaryota > Metazoa > Arthropoda > Malacostraca > Decapoda > Palaemonidae > Macrobrachium > Macrobrachium nipponense. Next base: position 34,043,070 of record NC_061094.1, read on the forward strand.
AATTTCTGTTTTATAGTTATGATTGTTATACATGATTTGATGCGTAAATTAGGCTACAAAGTGAACACGGGCAAGTAATTTATTCATAAAGTTTTCAGCAAAAAGTGGAAGTTACAAAAAAACTGCCCTGAAATGTATTTCTTTACTAAAAACGGTTGCTTTTCATTCATTTCTTTGCGTTCCCCACTGAGTAAGTTGACAAGCTCCATAAATCCTTTCTTTTCTTTTTTAAACCACATTTGTCACTATAGGTAATATGCCATGTAGGTTTAAATAAAACGTTTGCTGAAGTAATAATGATGATAAACAACCTAACATATAACATAGGTCTAGGCTTAAAATCAATGTCATAAGCATTGTAAACTGACAAAAACGATATGAAACATGTAGGTCTATATGCCAACTTTTATGATCCAGATATTTTTTGAAATGAGATATTTCCCCAAGAGAATGGACAGCATATTATGCATGTTTTATGGCATACATGTGGCAATCCTAAGCCAAACGAATGCTCTATTCAGGGCTGTGGATATAAAGAAAATCCACGATTATAATGCACCACTTCCTAGCATACTGATATCGAAACTTATTCGGTTATAATCAGTTGAATCACTTCAACTAATGCAATTACCTAATACACATTTGCAGTTGTTTTCTCAAAAAAAATTAAATAAAATAAAAACTCATTAAACATGACTAAGTTTACAATAATGTAAGTCAGTCTTCACCCAGATTAATTCACAAATTAACCAAATTTTGCTAACCTATATATATAATTACAAAGGCAAATTAAAGATTGCTGGACCTAAAGAATGAATGCATTGTAAGACATCACGTTTTGGGTTTACATCATCTAGTGTTGTCAAAATCGGTTCTTAATTGACAATCGTATGATCGTATATGATATTGGCGCGTGAACACTAGTGAAAATGGTTAATTTTTCAAAAATATTAATTAAATTTCAAAAATATTAATTAAATTCAATCATCTTTTATTAATGGAAAAAAGTTTGAAAAGCATAAATATATATGCGGACCTACAGCTCCGCATCAATGACTCCCCACCCCCTCGAATCTTCTCTGCACTTTTGGTCGTTTCTTTCTTTCTCCGCGCTTTGGCAACATTGGTCCGACTCTGTCCTGTCGTCCTTTCAGCATATTGAAACGTTTGGCGTGTCTTGCGTCCTCTCGCACTAGTTTGCGTCACTTTGCTGGGTTTGTGGGGAAAGAATAGCTGCAAAAAGTTTCAACTTGTACGAGACCGGTATGAATACTCAGAATCGATCGCACTATTTCCTTTTCCTCGTAAATATGTGTAGAGCAAGTCATGTGCGTGTGTGGGTAATACCAAAGCGGACTGGAGGCTGGAGTACCCTAGTCTCGCAGGACAAACCTTTCGGACTAGATAAGACTTGTGATTATTCACCGTGTCAGTTGTGTCTTTTTAAACAATTTATTTTACATAAATGATTATCAAATAAATAATTCATGAAGAAAGAGACCTAACTCAAACACATGTTTAGACAGTGGTAGCACTACGTAAAGAAATCGTGAGAAACCTATGTAACTACTCGAATATGTCGCAGTGTTTCCTGTTTTGTAGATTGTCGGTTATCAAATGTTTATAACAACCGTTATTTAGGAAAATATTGTGCAGTTATCTTTTGGCATATTTACAATAGTTTCGTAAGTTTTAAAGGGTGCATGTCTAATCTATTTGCCTATTTAAAAAATGTACATTAATGTGTGTAGACTGCCATGATAAGGGGATGAAAAGGATAATATTTCAGTTTCAGCTGAAGCTCTGACTGCAAATGCCGAGTTAGATCGTTTCCTATAGTCCCCCCCCCCCCCCCCCCCCCCCCCCCCCGCCACCTTCTCTGGTTGTTCATATCCGTTTACTAGTATATCTTACTATGTCTTACTGGTAATTAGTTTTTATATAATTATAGCCAAGGTATATCTGTTGTGACTCAAAAGGACATATTTATCATTTAAATAATTTTTTGTGTGCATAATCCAACCTTACGTATAAACAAATGTTATGGTAAGAATTTAGTTTGAGTAAGTTCGAATGAAATGGAGTTAAGCCAATCGGCTGCAGACATCATCAGCTATGTTGTCATGACAGACGTTCATTAAAAAAGATATTTCGATGACGTATCAACTGAAGCCGATTTATATAACTTGGAGAAAATGCTACAAAAGCTATTATCGTTTTACATTTATAGGCTATTGAATTCCGCCACTATCACGCAATCTTCTCAACTGTTGTAGATTCTGAATTAGTTTGAACGCATTAGATTTACAGTGGTCGGAATTTCATTATAATTTTCGGATTGTGTGGTCAACCACCATAACTTGATAACTGGATTTCTAACAGAAATCTTGATCGTAACCGTTCAAAAGACTCGGCATTACTTGTTTATAGACCTCCACGGTCAAGTATTTCGTTGTTATAGAAGGATTTGTTATACCCTTGGAAATGATTAACATGGTGGCGATAAACGTTTAGTAGCCTATACCGGGGCCACTGTTAGATGACTGGGAAGCAAAATCCCGAGATGTATGCTATAGTTTTGCATCAGACCCGTTTTTTTTTTTTTTTTTTTTTTTTTTTTACATGTCCTTAGGTTAGCTTGGGTTAGATTAGATTAGGTTAGTTTAGTGGCTCCTGGGGCTGTATTTGGGTGCGGGGAATGCGTGAATTTATTTTCAAGAGGAGTCGATGGATATTTGTTTTTAAGACATGGCGTCCCTCCTTTTTCAGGGAAGGTTCCGTTCTCTGTTACAATGCGGGAATATGCGACCAGGAAGTCACCATGCGGTCGTGTTTAACTACTTATTGGAATCCAGTTGGTTAATATCTTGATTTTCCAACATTGACGGGGCATATGTCAGATTTTGTCCTAGTGAATTAGTAATATATATATATATATATATATATATATATACGTGTATATATATATTTATATGTATACACGTATGATAGATGGACTAGTCTGCGCAAATAACCATGGGCGCCCGCACCATTTTTTTCTAAGAGGGCCGGGGCAATTATATATATATTATATATATATATATATATATATATATATATATATATATATATATTTAGTGAAGCAAGATCCGATGAAGAAAAAATACGTTACATTTACTTTTTTTCAATATATAGTTCCATGTACTGTTCAGCTGAATTCAAATATTTCTGGAAAGAAAAACTTAGTTGTATACGGTATACAAATATTATACAATACATAATGATGCCTTTAATTTACTTAAACTGAAACAATATATTGTAAAATGGAAGGAAAACAAAGAGATGTAGTTAAATATAATTAGATATATAATATATATGATATATATATATATATTATATATATATATATATATATATATATATATGGTTTTTTTTCCATTATTTTTCAGGAGGGGACGAGTGACCCCTCTTACCCCTATGGGCGGGCGCCCATGCAAATAACATATATATATATATATATATATATATATATATATATATAAATAATCGTGTATATATATGTATATATATACATATATATATATATATATATATATATATATATATATATATATATATATATACGTGTTATTTGCATGGGCGCCCGTGTATATACGTATATGTATATATATACATACCTATATAGATATATATATATATATATATATATATATATATATATTATATATATATTATATATATATCATATATAGGATATATATATAAGGTTTATTTTGCATGGGCGGCCCGCCCATAGGGGAATAGGGGTCACTCGTCCCCTCCTGAAATAATGGAAAAAAGCATATATATATATATATATAATATATATATATATATATATATATATATATATATATATATTTAACTACATCACTTTGTTTTCCTTCCATTTTACAATATATTGTTTCAGTTTAAGTAAATTAAAGGCATCATTATGTATTGTATATATTTGTATACCGTATACAACTAAGTTTTTCTTTCCAGAAATATTTTGAATTCAGCTGAACAGTACATGGAACTATATATTGAAAAAAAGTAAATGTAACGTATTTTTTCTTTATCGATCTTGCTTCACTAAATATATATATATATATATATATATATATATATATATATATATATATATATATATATATAATTTCCGCCTCCTCTTGGAAAAAATGGGGTCGCCCATGGTTATTTGCGCAGACTAGACCATGTATTATTTTGGAAAGCAGTGATAAAGAACGTAGTTTGAGGATAAAGAAAATGAGTTTTCGGACGTTTTCTATGAATAACTCGGTAATACAGATATAAATATTTCATGCTGTCATGCTAACTTCGACTAATAGTGTGGACCGTCATATGAATGTAATCGTGTGATAAAAATGAAATGTGCCCACATTGATGGGTAAATGTACAGGGTGTCCATAAAGTCCCAGTACCATTACAAGTATTTATTGCTCAGAAACCATATAACATAGAGTAATGCAGTTTTTTGTAGAAGTTCTACATAACCTCAAGTTTACATTCAGAGCACTTCATGCAATATATTCCACATGTGCACCTCCAGTTGCCCTCACAATGTAGAGAGAAGGCCCAATGTGTGTGGTGGTATGCTGTGAGTAAATCACCAATTACCGTTCAGCGACAATTCTGGCAGGAATATGAAAGACATATGGAATGGATTGCATCAAGTGCTCTGAATATAAATTTGAGGAAATGTGGAACATTTACAAAAAACTGTATTACTGTATGTCACATGGTTTCTGAGCAATAAATACTTGTAATGGTACTGGGACTTTATGGACACCCTGTAATACAAGTAATGGAGGAAAAAACTTAATTCAACGGAGATCTTGGAACTTAAGACGGAAAAAACTGCTTAAAAAGGGCAAGCGGCGACTTTTTTAGACTGAAACTGCATGGGAAGAATATGAAACAACAAAGGAGCATTTTAACTACTAGATAAGGGGGAAAACTGAATTTCACAGGAAATCCGATGCTGGCTCGTTTGGCTGGCTGTATTATACGCAGCTTTTCATTCAACTATTTGGGTTAATCATGCTTGATACCTTGGTGAATCATTACATAAATGATTCTAGCTTCGATAGGGATGTGCTAGTGCGGCTAACAATACAGAAGTAATCCTGTCGCGGTGTGTATTATTTGTGTTATTTAGTATATATTACAGGTTCTCGAGTTGCATCTTAGGCAGTTATGATAGAGTTGCAATAGCCCAGTCTGTTTATGGCACAGTTAATCACTCGGTTTTAATAGAGCAGTTATCAAGATAATTTTTGACAAAAGCAATGTTTCTAAGATGATGGCAGTAACCCATACAATTTTTTTTATTTGAGCTATAAGAGGCAAATTACAGTCCAGTAATATACCTAAACCACGTACTTTGTCAGCGATCGGAACTGCGTTATTATTTACGTATATTATATTATTGTATGTAGTAGAAAATCACCGAGATTTTTTTAGTAAGATTTTCTCCCCCTCCCCCCCACCCCCCCCCCCCCACCCCCCCCCCCCCCACAACATAAGTTCAATTTATTTTCACTGAATTTTAAACTGCTTAAATGTCCCACCACCCATTCCCAAACACTGGTAAGAACATCATTTAGTTTCCCATTTGCATATATATTAATATTGCTTACGTAACACTAGAATTCGATGTGATCCGCATATGGCTTCTTGAACTTTACTCTGTGGCCTTAATTAAAGGTTGTTTGACAATCTAATCTTATAACTACAAAATGAAATTTGACTTAGTAACCTTCCCTTTGTAACTCCTTTTCGAAGTGTCTCATGAGTGTGAGTTCGTAATCTGTAAACTTTATTTACCGTTCACACAGGTAGCCTTTCAAATACTTAAAAACTTTTTCAGAAATACCAGTTAACTGAAAATCATTAAGAGGTAGTTCATATGCAAGTGTATCAAAGCGGCACTGAGGTCACATAAGACCAAAATGCCAAAATTAACTTCAATAGAGTAATTAATGAAGGTTTTATGGAGAATATTGAAAAAAAACAGAAAACTAACTGTGCGATTGGTCCGATGCCAGTAGCAGAATTTGTTGAAGTGTAAGAATTATATTTTTATGCTTAATAAGAAAATGGCTGCTATTAAACCAGTTTTAACTGGACACTTAACCCCCAGAATTGAAGTTCATAGAGACCTGTTTCAAATCTGCCATTCATGTCCAGAATGCTAGAGTATTTGGTAGACTAATTCCTGGCAAAAGTAAATCATGAACAAGGTGGTCAGTCAGACTATGGATACTTATGAATACTTATGATTCAAAGAGACGTCTCCATGCTCAGTTGTAAATGATCTGTTAGAAAAATGGTGGATGAATGCAAATGTGTATCCTGGTTTAATTTGGTCCAATGCAACGTTTGATGCATTTGTTGTTGCAGCCTTTTGATTAATTGTTAGACCACTCGCATGACAGAAAGATGAGTACTCTTAAGGGGGCAAAATCTGGGCCAGTGTTCGTGCCCACAGAAATGTCAAAGTTCTAACTACTTGTGTGATTACATCAGGCTGTTTACATGGTCCCATTCTACTTAAGGACAGCAGGCTATTTATATGGTCCCATTCCACCCAAGTCTGGAAGAGAACAGGGAAGGGGAAAATTAGGACCAATCAAAGCGCTTGGAGCTGATCCATGACGTCACAACCACGCCTTTTAGTTCACAGATATAAAAGCCTAGATGCCGCATCGGCCGCTAGCTGAATAGGCTGGCGCACGTCATCGGGCCCGCCATCTTGGCGCGGTAATTCAAACAATGCAGCAGGCTGCAGTATATGACGTTTTTTTTTTTTCGCCACTATTCGCTTAATATTGCACGGATTTTCTTGTCTGATGACTCGTTACTTATATTCCCATAACCTTACAAGGATCTAATAAAATAAAGTTGTTCCTTATTGTTTGAAAGTTAATTTACAATGACTTTGTTTTAGCAGGTAGGGGGAAGGGGGCTAGTTGTACACAATGTTAAATATTTACCCATAACTATTGCTGTAAACAATAATTTGAAATGCTGTGATAAGACAGCCTACGAAAAAAAATGGTTAAAACAATATTGTTTAAGGGCCATTAGGTCAATAGGGTAAATCGTGTATGTTGGACACTAATTTGATGTTTCTAGATTTCTTTCACTGCATTATAGCTATGTAATATTAAAGTGTTAATCTGGTCCTTGTAATAGAACTAATGGCAAAGCAAGGCACATATGAGTTTTTGTTGATGTTTTGATATAGCCTGCTAATTTCATATCAATGCATATGAGTTATCATTACACTGTAGTATCATTAAACTGTTGGAAACAACAATGAAAAAAAACTTGTTTAAACTGCTGGGAAATATTTATAAATAAATACAGATGTACAATAAATGTTATATATACATTCAATGTAAGAACAAATATCATGAAAATAAATCATTGTGCAATACATTTTGAGAGTTGTTACTTCAAAGTATAGGCTTAATGACCCATAAGGCAACCCATAGCTTTAAATTTACATGTGTGACCAAACCAATGAACAGTTAGCTGAAAAAAATTAGACTGGCTTTATGATTGTGGCCTAGGCTGAAAGGCTCGGTGGGGGAAGGGGGAGTACTATGACCGGGTATACAGGGTTGCTCGTCAGGATTGGCTCATTTTGGCAATTTTGGTCTATAGATGGGTCCCCTTCTGGAAGGGTAGAAGTATAGAGATGGCCCAGGCCCTTATCCCAAATAAGGTATAATAATTTGGGTCCTTGACAACACAGGTCTAGAGATGAGCTATTTTGAACTGTTAATGCTTGCCATAATGCTATATCCTAGTCTGAGCAAATTAAAGGTAGTTTTGTGAAAAATTTAAGTTATATATAATTATTTCACACCATATAAAATGATGTCTAGAGATAGGTCACTTTTGCCACTAGACGAGGTTTTTTGATCCCCCTAAAATTTCCAGAGCCAGGTCTAGAGGTCAGAATTCACTGAGGAGCATCCCGTTCCAAAAAATTGGAGAAGACCCCCACCCCCCCAGGCTCAAAGGAGCAGGCAGAGATGCAAAGGCTAGATAACACAGAAATCCTAGTTATTTTAGGGCCTACTGTAGTTTATTTTAGGCTCAATCCTACAGTTTTATGACTTAAACTTGTAGGCCTGTGACAAAAATTATATTGGGGGATTTTTTAACAGAGCACTTCGAGAGACAAAGATTTTACTTAAGTTGCACAGATCCATAGCTGTAGGCCTACTTTAGTAATCTGTCTTATCACAGCATTTCAAATTATTGTTTACAGCAATAGTTATGTGTGAATATTAACATTTGTGTACAAATACCCCGCCTTCCCCCTACCTGCTAAAGCAAAGTCATTGCAAGTTTAACTTTCAAACAATAAGGAACAACTTTATTTTATTAGAGCCTTGTAGGGAATTATGTAAGCTTTGTAACGAACCATCAGACAAGAAAATCCGTGCAATATTAAGCGAATAGTGGCGAAAAAACGTCATATACTGCAGCCTGCTGCATTGTTTGAATTACCGCGCCAAGATGGCGGACCTGATGACGTATGTCTGGCCGGCCGATGCGGCATCTAGGCTTTTATATCTGTTTTAGTTGCACTCAGACTCATAGCCATTACTGATAGTCACAATGCCGAAGAAGAAATTCCCCGTTTTCACATTTACGGCTTGTGTGACATATACATTTTAGTCAGATATATCTAAACATAATGCAACACTAATTCAACAACAATATATACTTCAAATGAGATACACCGTGTAATATATTAAGTGTCATTGGCTTCTCCCTCTTGGTAATAGTGCTCAGTGCCTCTTAATTCCTGCTCGCAAAGTCGATATTTACTGCATAAATAATATTCTCATCGCGAGTTGTAAAAGTATATACTTGAAAATACATGTTTAATGCCATTTATAAAAATTTGAGATAACTCATGGAATGAATCAAACATATACAAAATGGTAAAATTGATTGTATGGTAAAAATGATGGTATATGACACGTAATTAGCACTACAGACTACAGACAGGAGGCCAAGAACTTCTCGGCACATCGACTCCCATCAAGATGAATTTAAGCTTGGATTTTGAAAGTGACGACTTTAAAAGCATGGAACATGAAAAGTGTTTCAGGCCCTACTGCCTGTTGTTTCAGGCTATAAAAAGGTATTATGTACAGTACTAAAATAATAATTACTTTATACCTTATTGAAATGTTGAGGGTACAGTTTTGATGACAAATTTATGCATCCCGTAGGGGGATAGTGCCGTCAGTACACCTCATTCGATGCAATGTAGGCATTACTTAAGGTTCTTTGCAGTGTCCCTTCGGCGCATAGCTGCAACTACTTTCATTCATTTTACTGTTACCCCCGTTCATATTATATCTCATTCCATATTGTCCACCCTCTCTTAACAATTGTTTCATAGTAACTACGGGTTTTCCTCCTGTAACACCTTTTAAAACTTTTACAGTTAATTTCCGTTTCAGCGCTGAATGGCCTTAGTTGCCCCAGTGCTTGGCATCATGCCCAAAAATCTATATGTAAAAAAAAAAAATTTATGCATTTATTTTAAGGCATACATTCGGCCCATTGAGTGTGAGCTTGTATGAAAATAGTAGTATACTCATATACTACCGTTATCCCTGGCTTTAATTAATGCATGTTCAATATTTGTATAAAATATTCTGTTGAAAGAGTTTGGAAAAAAAGTGTCATCCATATTTATTTTAAAGCATATCGCAGTTCTAATAAATTTATGGCATCAATTCTGTTCTAGTTCTGCTAAGTAAAAAGTCTACTGTAACTCCGTAAATAGGTAGTATTCTGTTCTTTTATAATTGCTAAAAGTATTACGTACTAATGAAATACTAATTTTAATTCTTTGCACACAATGAATGACAAGTACGAAGGGTTTGCTAAAAATATTAAATAAATTAGATAATCAGTGTTTTCTTTGTACCCAATTAATTTTAAGCAAAATTTTTGTAAGGGATTGCTAAAAAATATTCAATACTGAATTATATTATCACTTTTTATTTGTTTGTACACAATGTATGAAAAGTAAAAATCAAAAGCAAAAAATATTCAATAAAAAACTTTTTATATATTTGTACACAATGAATGACAAGTACCAATCAGGTAAGGACATATGGAAGGTTTTATCAAAACGGAATCCACCTCAAAAAGGCGATTTTATACTACAGCTTATCAAGTACACCTTGAAAAAACAACCATATTCAGATTAGCTACTGACAGGATGAGTTTGTCAAGTAACTATATTTGGTTACAGTAAGCTAACTTAGGTTTCCTTAAGGGCACATTAGCTCTTGAAATAATGTAATGAATGAAGCTGATACTGTGTCCTTGTAAATAGTAGAGACTATATCAGTCTGATTCCTGTTCATGACCTAGTAATGACCAGTATATTGCTTTTATACAGTGCACAGTAATGTGCATTACTACGAAATAGCTTATGTCCATAGAAAGCCGTAGTGTAAGAATACTCCCTCTCTCTATTTTCCCCTACAAACAGATTAGATACCATCATTTCACCAACTTGTATATTGTTTGATTCATCACATGAGTTATCGCAAGTCTTTATAAATGGCTTTAAACATGCATTTTCAAGTATATAATTTAGAAATTCACGATGTGAAAATATTATTTACCAAGAGGGAGAAGCCAATAACGCATAATATATTTCACGGTGTATCTCATTTCAAGAATATATTGTTGTTAAAATAGTGTTGCATTATGTTTAGATATATCTGACTAAAATGTATAAGTCATACAAGCCGTAAATTGTGAAACTGAGAAGGAAGTATTTCTTTGGCATTGTGACTGGCGGCAGTAATGGATATGGGACTGAGGAGGAGTTGAAAGGCATGGCTTGTGACGTCGTGGATCAGCTCCAAGCGCTTTGGTTGGTCCTAATTTTCCCTACCCCTATACTCTTCCAGACTTGGGAAATATGCAACCGGGACATTCGAAGAATGATACAAAGTTTTCAGTATTACTCGTCAAATCCACACTCCCATAACACTCAGACAATCAGTCTTTGATTCTTCCCTGAAGGATTGTATTTTCAGTCATCACATAAATTAGGAGTTTGTTGTACTATCTTCGGCTGTAGATTTGAAGTTTCTAAAACCAGTATTTGAATTGTTTATGATAAATTTTTATTTTGTATGCGTCATTTAGTATTACTTATGCTGATAATGTTCTCACGTCCTTCCTGTAGACTCCTGGAAGAAACAGGGTGCCTTTTCTTGGCTAAAGTGCCTTCCACCAACTCCTGTAGGGTATTTGAAGGATAAGCATTTTATTCTGTACACGTGATATGTGGTATTACTTGTGCTAATAATTTTCCTGCATGTGTTTATGATTAATGCTATAGTAGATTCACAACCGTGCATTTGGTGCCTAGGCCAGTCCCTTACGACGTTCCTGATTGGCTGTTGATAAGCAAATCACAGGACTGGAAACTCTGTCTCTCTCGAGAGAGTTCACATAGGCAGGACATATGTTCCACCTCTCCTGAGGGTTGCGGTTGAAAGACGTATCCCTCAGGAGAGGTGGAACATAGATCGTAACCATGTGAACTCTCGAGAGAGACTGAGAGTTTCCAGCCGTTTGATTGGCTTATCAACAGCCAATCAGGGGCTTCGTAAGGAACTGGCCTAGACTTCAAATCCACGGTTGATGTGAAGTTACTATAGTATTGCAAATCTTTTTATTACCATCATTATTAGGCATCATGTTGGTGATGGGCTGAATTCGATTCTAAGTACAAAGACAAATTCTACTGGAATTTGCAAATCAGGGTCGAACTTGACCGTTACAACTTGAATGGCTAGAAGATTAGTTCACTGTCGCCTGAGTTTTAAAGCACACAAGGCCGTTAGATTTTATGTATAAAAACAAACAAAGTAAGGAAATTGCCTTACCCGATTCTCACCAATTAGGAGCCATGGGCTCACAAGAGCACACTCGACCAATTTCATATCGCCCAATATAGATGGCAGGACTATTCTGTCCAAATCCCGTTCCTTTCGCCAGAAAAATGTAAAAATTCATTAAACGGAACCATAACATCCACGCATTTTAGTCAGAGTGATAGAGAAAGAGAAAATGACGAAGAATTGGCAGTATCGTAAACGGCAACCATTATTGTCATTGAAAAGCAATTTCGGGTTTGAAACTACATAAATAGGCAGAGATAAGGAGAAAGCGGGGCGGAGAGAGAGAGAGAGAGAGGAGGGGAAGGGGACAAAACAAGAAAATAACGGGTTACTAAACTAAAAAAAGAAAAAAAATCCAGCCGCCCAAATATATATATATATATATATATATATATATATATATATATATATATATATATATATATATATATATAAATTAATCCAGCCGCCCAAAAATATAGAATTAGTCCAATATTTTGCCTTTGGGTTTTCTCTGGGAACCACCTGATGGTTCTTGGAAATGTTAGGGACCAAAGTTTCCCTCCGGAATTTCCGGAGGATTGACTCTATTATTCAAATTGATGTGACTTAGTTTTCGAGACAGACAACACAGTCCCTGAGTGTAAATCTCCTTGAAGAGAGAATCCATCCTGTAGCCAAGAATAGGTTCTCTGGAGGCAATGATGGGTTCCGTGTCTTCAAGGTGCTGGAGAAAGGAAGAACTGTGTTGTGTCTTTCCCAAAAGTAAATCAAATCAATTTGAATAAGAGAAGGCATCCTTCGGGATTTCGGGTGAATCTTTGGTCTCTGGTGCTGCCAGAGACCATCTGGTGCTCCTCAGAGAAGCCCAAAGGCCCTCGTTTATACAGTGGGTCTCTTTGCGGCTAAACTAGTGAGACCATTGACCTTGTTTATCTAAGGGGACCTTCTCATGTCTTTCCTGTAGAAGCTTGGAAGAGACTTGGTGCCCCCTTTTTTGGCCAAGTGCCTTGCACCAATTTCTAGACGGGGTATTTCAAGGGTAAAATTTTATTTTTGTATACCTATTATTTGGTATTACTTATGCTAAAAATGGTCCTACATGAGTTTAGATGATTTTTAAGGTAATATTACAAAATAATAATAATGATAATAACAATAATAATAATAATAGTAATTATTATTATTATTATTATTATTATTGGAAAAGTAAATCCACAATAGTATGTCTGTTTGATTTTGTTATTTAAAATATAAAGCAGAAAGCTTCCGATGACCTGCACGGTCCTCCTTGTCAATCTGACTATAATATCAAAAGATGACTATACGAAAACTTTGTTTTTGACTTATTTGCAAATAGGTTGTTTGAAGATGGGTAGTTTGCTCTTCATGTTATCCCGTCATTCTCAAACGGCAAACCAGCTAATCGCCTAGATCTTCTAAGTGGCGGTTCGGCTCTTGAGTCACTTGGTCTGTTGTCCATAGCAGCTTGTTCGCCTGCAACAAGGGGCACTGGGTGTGTCCCCGTTACCTGAACGAAAGAATATGAGGCAGCGGCAGTATCAGAGGTGGCTAGAGTATTGCTGTTATGATTATGCATGCTTTCCCTATTGTAATCTCTTATAAAATGACAACAAATTGTTTCATTTAAAACAAAATCTTCCCGCAAAAAGGCTTTATTGCTTTCCATAGAGAGACCCCTGTTAATAATTGCTCCTTCCACCAACCTTCTAATACCTGTATCTATACTATTGAAAATTACTTTTGACTTCTTCCAATTTATGCAGTGATCGTCATTTAAACTATGTGAGACAAGTGTATTAGTCTCAGTATGCAAATTATAGGCTCTTTAGTGTTCAGTGATTCTGATTGGTAGTCCCCTCCCACTTTCTCCGTAATATTCCAGACAAGGTATTTCATAAACAACCAATTTCTTTGTTAATGCTTTGGTTGGAGTTATTATTTTGCATAAGACAGCCTTTAAGTGTATTTTTATAGTTGAAGACCAGGTCGACCTTTTCTTCGCCTTTTTCATTAACTGTTTCTCTAATCCTAATATTTTCTTCGCCTTTTTCATCACTGTTTCTCTAATCCTAATATTAGAGAAACAGTTAGTAAAAAAGGCGAAGAAAAGGTCGACCTGGTCTTCAACTATAAAAATACACTTATAGGCTGTCTTATGCAAAATAATAACTCCAACCAAAGCATTAACAAAGAAATTGGTTGTTTATGAAATACCTTGTCTGGAATATTACGGAGAAAGTGGGAGGGGACTACCAATCAGAATCACTGAACACTAAAAAGCCTATAATTTGCATACTGAGACTAATGCACTTGTCTCACATAGTTTAAATGACGATCACTGCATAAATTGGAAGAAGTCAAAAGTAATTTTCAATAGTATAGATACAGGTATTAGAAGGTTGGTGGAAGGAGCAATTATTAACAGGGGACTCTCTATGGAAGTCAATAAAGCTTTTATGCAGGAAGATTTTATTTTAAATGAAATAATTTGTCATTTAACAAGAGATTACAATAGGGAAAGCTTGCATAATAACACCAGTAATCTAACCACTTCTGATACTGCCGCTGCCTCATCTTCTTTCGTTCAGGTAACGGGGACACACCCAGTGCCCCTTGTTGCAGGCGCCCAAGCTGCTATGGACAACAGACCAAGTGACTCATGATCTAGGCGATTAGCTGGTTTGCCGCCAGAGAATGAGGGGATAACACGAAGAGCAAACTACCCATTTTCAAACAACCTATTTGCAAACAAGTCAAAAACAGTTTTCGTATAGTCATCTTTTGATATTATAGTCAGATTGACAAGGAGGACCGTGCAGGTCATCGAAAGCTTCCTGCTTTGTATCTTAATTAATAAAATCAAACAGATATACTATTGTGGATTTACTTTTCCATTTTATTGACTCATGTGATTATGAGTTTTCTTTGGATTATTATTATTATTATTATTAATTATTATTATTATTATTATTATTATTATTATTGTTATTATTATTAGGCATCACGTTGATGATGAGTTGAATTTGATTCTAAGAAAAAACATAAATTCCACAGGTTTATTAACATGGTTAGAGCATCAGTTCACTATCACCTAAGTTTTGTCTTAAAAAAGAACATTAGATGAAAAAATTTTATTTATAAAGACAAACAAAATAAGGAAATTGCCTTACTCGATTCTCACCAGTCAGGAGCCATTGGTTTACAACAACACATTCTACCGATTACATATCCTCCAATATAAATAGCAGGAAGATTCCATTCGAAACCTGGTCCCCTCACCACAAACATTTAAAGATTCATTAGAGGGAACCAAAACATCCTGCCACTTTAGTTAGAGAGAGAGAGAGAGATGATGATAATATAATAATATCATTTGCTTTATTTCCAGAATTTGCAGTTTCGAAATTGACAACCAAATTTGACATTGACAGATAATTTCGAGTTGGAAACCACATAAATAGGCAGAGAGAGAGAGAGAGAGAGAGAGAGAGAGAGAGAGAGAGAGAGAGAGAGAGAGAGAGAGGTCATTAGGTCATTATACTAAATAAAAATGAAAAATGATAAATCCACCCTCCCAAAAATATAAAATTGGCCCTATTTTTTGGTTTGAGCTTCTTTGGGAAGTACCTGATGACTCCCGGAAACATCGGGGATTGAAGATCCTCTCCGGAATCCCCGGAAAATAGCCGGTATTATTCAGCCTGATTTGACTTACCATTGGAATAAGGCAGACATCTTAGTTCCTGCTCTGTAAATCTTGAAGACAGCATCCGCCCCGTAACCAGCAATAGGTTCTCTGAAGCCAATGATGGGTTCCGTGTCTTCAAGATGCTGTAGAAAGCAGGAACTGTGTTGTGTGTGTTTCCCAAAGCGAAATAAAATCAATTTGAATAATAGAGGACATCCTGCGGAGATTCAGGAGGGAGTATTTGATCCCCGGTGTTACCAGAAACCCTCCGGTGTTTCGTAGAGGAGGCCAACGGCCCTGTTTTACACATTGGCCTCTTTGCGGGCTCAATTATGGATCCCCGTGACCTTATTGATCCAAAGGGACCATTTTCATTAGCTCTGTTAACAATTTTCTCACGTCCTTCCTGTAGAAGCCTGGAAGAGACAGAGTGCCCCTTTTTGGCCAATGTGTCTTCCAACATTTACAGATGGGGTATTGGAAAAGTAAACTTATTTTTGTTTACATGTTATTTGGTATAGCTTTTACTATTAGCTTTCTTGCATATGTTTAATTTATTTTTAATATTATTGCAAAACGTTTGCTTTTGTTGCTACTATTACTATTACTACCACTACTACTAAGCATAGTGATGGGTTGATTTCAGTTCCATGTACCAAAACATGGACATGGATTCGACAAGGATGTATACAGCAGAGTCAAAACTAACCTTTATACCTTGACTGACAAGAGGATTAGATTTTGTCATACTAGCTTCAACAGAGATCTGGAACAGATCAACAAATGGCGTATTCAACTGGGTATCAGAATGAACTCAGGTATAGCTAAGATTTGATAAACCAGTTTCACACCATTCACCACTTTATGACTGTTTTTTCATAGGTAACACTGTATTTAATAATTCCCAGTAATTGTACATATCGTGGTTCGTTCGGTACAAAAGCACTGTTAAAAAGAATGACTGTGCCTGGTTATTATTCGTGTGGCTTCCAGGGGTTAGAGAGTTGATGTAATTAATTGTGCAAATACGGATATTTTTTTCTTGGAATATTGTTCGTCTGTTGTATCCTTTAAAATGGTAAATTATGATTTAAACGATTGTGGAAAGACAGCCCGCTTAGCCATCATCTAGGACTGTTTCAACAAGCAACTTTTATTAGGTCCTTCATTGTTACTCGCTTCATAGAGCATTTGCCTCCAATTTTTTTATTTGTCTTTCAAATCCATTTGATATATTTTGAAATGGTCTTCCTGGTAGGTATTTTGTTGTGTCGACTCCTAAGTTTTAGATTTTCTGACCTGCATACCTGTCTGTAAGAATTTGTTTTAAGTTTATTTATTTACTCCTTCTTTTCTCGTTTCACCTGTAGACCTTTCTGTTATGCCGGAGTTTGTTTGCAAGTGAATGGTTCCAGGCTTCTTGTATATGAATATATTTTTAGTTTCGAACACTATAGATAGGCGTAACTCGGGTATTCTTCCAAGTTTTGTTTGCACATTGGTTAATTTTTTTTTAATACATTTTAAGAAATATCTAGTTCTGAAATGAAAGCTTATTTGGAGTACAACAGTGTTATTGCGTGAAACAACCCTGTGGTAGAGATTTGAGAATACTACCACCGTAGGTCCTGCGTGTCGTAAAAGGCGACTAAAAGGACAGCTGCTACCTTGCAGTTTTACTTTTTTAGTCAAAGGCTAGGCCCACCCCCCGCCATAAACTGTGGAAAACTGCTGCCCTTACAGGTGGACTTTTAGTCAAAGGCTAGGCCCACCGCCAATAACTGTGGAAACTGCTGCCTTACAGGTGGACTTCTTAGTCAAAGGCTAGACCCACCGCCAATAACTGTGGAAACTGCTGCCTTACAGGTGGACTTCTTAGTCAAAGGTTAGACCCACCGCCAATAACTGTGGAAACTGCTGCCTTAAAAGTGGACTTCTTAGTCAAAAGGTTAGACCCCACCGCCAATAACTGTGGAAACTGCTGCCTTACAGGTGGACTTCTTAGTCAAAGGTTAGACCCACCGCCAATAACTGTGGAAACTGCTGCCTTACAGGTGGACTTCTTAGTCAAAGGCTAGACCCCGCCAATAACTGTGGAAACTGCTGCCTTACAGGTCGACTTCTTAGTCAAAGGCTAGACCCACCGCCAATAACTGTGGTTGATGACAGCAAGGGCATGCGGTGGTAAAAACCCCTTTGTCAAATAATAAACCATGTAGGGATAACGGTGGGAAAGAAGACGTGTTGTTGTGTGAAAGGCTACACTGCAGTAACTTCATTTCGTGACTCACCGCTGTATTGTAATGACTCAAGATAAGGGAAGTTAAGAAAACAAGTTTATATAAATTACAGTTTTATTACCTTAAAAACTAATAGTGATTTTTACTCCGTACATAATATCGACAAAAATAAAGCATTTACACGCGTTTGTACTTCTGCAGACATGAAACAATTTTGGGGATAGTGTCAGCCTGATATTTGTTCACAAAACCGTCGATTTCCAAATAAATAAGTATTTAAAAACGACACTGGTTAAATAGTTTGAGATGAATTTGGGTGGCGATCATATTCGGATGCATTGTGTATCAATGCCTGCACTGATACTGAAATACCCTATGAACCTACATTCTACACAAAGAGCACCGGGTACATCACAGTTTCATCATTTCTGGGATAACAGACTCCCTTTCCATTATCATAATTGTTATTTTCTAATACTTAAAACAACTATCACTTTATCCGAGTTGGATATCATAATCTTTTGGCGACAATAGTGACTCGTCAGGGATGATGCAGCTTCCATATAAATATGCCTTTGAAATAGTCTCATAATACCCTATGGAAAATACAAGCATGCACAGCTGAGACTACTCGCAAGGCTCGATATAGACAGATGCATCATTCGGAGGTTACATACTGAAGATACAAGATCATACATCATAACGAATGTGTCCAATAAGAGGCCTATTCCACACGGGAGAGTTAGTACCTATGATTCTGTTGTAAGTAAACTGAGGCTATACTGACTAATGACGAAAACGCGTCGTACGCTACTCGCCGCTAACATTCCTCCCTCGTTTCCTGTCATGAGTGAACAAAGGAGGGAAAGAGTACCTTATCAAATGAATGCAGTCGTACATCGCTACTCGACTAATTTCTCTTTGGCGTCTTCCGGGGGTTTGTCGTAAGCCTGGGGACTCAAGTTGCCGTTATTGTCGTTAGGCGGCAAAGACGAAGTCAACGACGTTACCGGAGAATTCAAAGGAGCCTCTTCGTCCTCTGCTGGGTATCCGTGGTCGTTGCTTCCTTGGGCTACGTATTCACACTGGTCGCTCGCGTCTGTCAGAACAGAGAAACAAAGTCAGCTGAGCCAATCATGATCATAAAATGTTAGAATCACATTCCCAAAAGAAAAATCCAGCCTAGTTTGGGCAAAGTTGCTACTTTTAAGTTTTAAAAAAACATAATAATTAAACGGTCAGAATGGTTGGAGAGCTGCTGACATATAAGGGTAGTAGCACTCCAATCGAGGTATATGATACAATACAATAAATAAAAGGCAATCAATTAAAGGGGAGCTTTGTAATAGCTTCCTTGCAACTGTCCTACTGTATGTTAATCGTAATATTATAATTATGTAACCTCTTGAGTGTGGAGCCGTGATCTCCGTAACTAGCTTGTAGACGTAAGAAAGTGTTTCGTTTTCGAACAGCAAAATGTAAATGATTCCCTTGTCTCGCAAGAGATTACATACAATATTCATAATAAAATGCTGTCCGTCGTGAGAAGCTCGACCCGAATTGTAACGCATTATGTTATTAACAGCAACCAAGAAAAATTGCTCTGAAGAATAAGTTCCTTTTTAATGGCTAACTCCTGTTTGCAAGAAGTACGTGCCGGTGACGAGAGCGTCACAAGGATATGTAAATGTTTGATTATTACACTGCACTTCATCATTCTTCTCTCCCGTAGGAGGTTAGTGCCCTCAGTGCACCTCACACGGTGCACTGTATGCATTACTTGAGGATATTTGCAGCGTCCCTTCGGCCCTTAGCTGCAACCCCTTTCCTTTGTGCTGTACCTCTGTTCGTATTCTTCCTTCAATCTTACGTTCCTCCCTATTCTAGCAATTGTTTCATAATGCAACTGCGAGATTTTCCTCCCGTTACACCGGTTAAGCCTCTCACTCTCAATTGTTCTTTCAGCGTTGAATGACCTCAAAGGTCCCAGCGCTTGCCTTTCAGCCTAAGTTGTATATTCTGTCTGTTCATTCTTCTCTCCCGAATCTTACTTTCAAAAGAAGGTCAGACCACAAAACACGTCAGCAAAAAAATTTAAGAGGTGAATTATTCATACGACTGAAGAAAGAAAGAAAAAAAAAAGATGCGTGACTGTTCTGACAGGGCCGCTGGCAAACAAGATGATCTCGTTTCGTAAGGGCAACTTCGTTTTTCTCGTTTTAAACTGAAATTATATTCTTCCTCACTCCCACCAATTTGTGGAAATTATGGAAATCGGTAACCTCTTTCACCTGTAGTTTATTATTCAACAAGGTGAAAAAATAGGGATTTTTTAAACGTACAGCGTCTTGATGTGATCTACCCCATACAGGTATCCGTGGAAGAAAAATCGTATTGAAAACATAATTATACCTTAACTATATACTTAGATCATAAGGGCGTTTAATAGTTTAACAGTATTTGCATAAGAAAAAAGAGCCACATTTAAATGTCAGGAACGGTTAAACGATCCATTTACTTATGTTGACATAAATAGCAACATTAACTTCAATCATTTCTCAAGGAGCCATTTTTTTATTCAGTAATTGTCAATTTCGTCCTGATAAGCTGCAACAGCACAAGAAGCTCAGAAATAAGAAATGCAAATTGGAATGGAAGAAAAACGATGCATCACGATAAGTATATTAGAAGATTGTTGAAGATGAGCTTAACCACAATTATCCAATATACTCACTGTCGGAGCGATGGACCTTTAGCCTGTCTCTGGCGAGATTAGCGATGATGAATACCAATGTGAAGGAGAGATCAAAGAGGCCCAGGCACATGTAGGCTTTGGAGCCCCCGAACTTCTCTAAGAGAACGCCCCCGATCAGGCCTCCTAGAGACACACCTGAAAGAACAATGGACACATTAATACACACAATCTTATGCCCAACTACCGATACTACGTCCTTCTGCCATTAAATGAATCCATTTCTTTCACTCACGAAACATTTCCCAATCACGAACCCAAGGACGCTGGTAGCTTTGTTCAGTCCAAGAAAGTTGTCGTTTTTAAGACAGACACTTTGTCTTTCCTCCGGACTATTTCTTTTATTGATTTCCTACGACTTGCCAAGGCTTTTTTTGTACTCTATCCAGTTGCTATATCTGTGGCCTCTCTTTTTTCCACGTTTTCCCATTAATGTTAAGTTCCCAACATTTAATATCTATCAGCAAATGAGGCCTTATCTAATTTATTTTTCTGGGGTATGTTCAGTACTGTAAATACACCAGAGATTTGTAACCTCCCAAAATATCTGCGTGTATTGCACAGCTCATTTACCACTCGTTTTAAAGTTATCGTTATGGTCAGGTTCTTGTTAATTTTCTGCGGCCAATTTTACCACATCCCAAAAGTTCAGGCCTTCACCTTGATTCGTTTTCCAGTTGCGGCTTTTCAACCGTTTTTTTTTATTTGTTTATAATACTTATGCTCTTCTAACAGCAACAATAAGTTGCTCTTTCGCAACTTGCATATTTAACATTTTCGCTTGAAAACGATCGCCGGCTGATCTCGTGTTTTCACTGAAAAACACTTCCTGTTCAGCTCTCTATATCCTTCAATGCCTTCCGTTGACTTTTCTCGGTTAACAATTCGCACTCATCCTTTCAAATGTTAGTGAAGCATTATCAACACAGCACGAGTATTAACTAAATAATAGTATACCACCTGAGCAACTTTAAAGCTAGTCAAATTATACAATTCTATTTATCTACACGATCTATAGTCCATGAAACAAATGGCACTTTTACCTTAGCGAGGATATTCAGCAAAAACACGTTTCTCAAAAACGATTTCCCTGATTACTCACCTCCAACGAAGGTGGACTTGACAATGCCCTGAATAGTGGCCTGAGCACCCTTGGGTGCCAGGGCGTTGGCATAGGTGATCATATTTGGATACAAAAGACCGAATGAGGGTCCGTGGAGGAACTCGATGGGCAGGAAGTACCAGGGGTTGGTGACACAGGAGTACAGGAAGCACCTCATCGTTAATATTACCAATACTCCGGAGAAAGTGCGCACATTTCCAAGCTTCTTGATGATAAATGCTGTAAGTAAACAAATATCGTTAGAAACATACAATACATATAAGAAGGTTGAACTTTATGTATATACTATATAGACAGTATATCTGTACATAAATTCTTCTGTTAAAGCAGGATACGTCTCAATTATAGAAGGCCCATTAAAACACTCTGGTTTAAAGCTAAGGACTATTTCGGTGGACCACCCTTGAAAAGGGTGGAAGTTGGTCCACCGAAATATAGTCCTTAGCTTAAGCCAAAGTGTTTTAATAGACCTTTATATATGCACATTATATACATGTGTGTACGTATCTATGTGAATGTATAACCTCATCCTGGTGAGACCCAAAGTTAAATGCCCTCTAGTGTCAAACTAACCTAAGAAAATGTTCTTTAGTATCATGATAAAAAAGAAGGAGGAGACTGTAAGAATGATTTCGTCATAACATTACTTAGTAAACCAAGGGCGGTGTGTGGTAGGATGCTGATTGTGAACTGGGCAAATGGCAGAAGGATTGATTAGGTTTAGACATGGAAGAGGGTGGGTGGATTGAATGTGTAATAAGAAGCAGTAATACGAAATTCTTGCAATTACGAGGAAAACCTGCATGTAATAAGTGGCAATGTTAAGGGAGTTGAGGAAATGTGGTTTAGAAGAAAAGTTGCTGAGAGCAACTGAAAGTTCATATAATGGAAGTGAAGTAAAATGTTAGAACTGACAGGTGGGAGAGTGACTAGTTCGGTGTAAAAATGAGTCTGAGATTTGGTTTCGTCATCGTTCAAGGTTGTGTTATATCTTTGCGGATAAAATAATTTGAACCCACACCTTTATTTGGACATATTGGCTGTGGGTTCGGATTCCGTCACAGGCATTAGAATTTTTTAGTTTGTTACCTAACTTGGATCTTAGGCTTTGTAGTTTTCTATATATATATATATATATATATATATATATATATATATATATATATATATATATATATAGGATATATATACCTATATATAATATATCGAACTACAAATGTCCTTTAATATCTAATTCGCTCTACCTCGGAATTAATATATTTTCATATATGCTTAACCCGGGGGAAATTTATTAAGCGATAATAGAATTGGCGATCGACTGGCGCGAACCAGCGACCTCCCAATTCCAAGACTGGCAGTGAAGCCTTAAACCACCCCGACACCGGTGTCGGGGTGGTTTAAGGCTTCACTGCCAGTCCTGGAATTGGGAGGTCGCTGGTTCGCGCCTGTCGATCGCCAATTCTATTATCGCTTAATAAATTACCCCCGGATTAAGCATATATGAAAATATATTAATTCCGAGGTAGAGCGAATTAGATAATAAAGACATTTATAGTTCTATATATATAGGTATATATACTATATATATATATATATATATATATAGGATATATATATATATATATATATATATAATATAATATAATGTAATATAACAGTAATATATATCAATATTCAACGTAATGCCCAATCTGTATACAGCATTTGACATCATAAGACTAAAAGTAACTCTATGAAACTTTAAATAAGAAGAGAACTTACAGGACAAGAACAAGAATGGCACCTCTCCAAAGAAGCATTCTATTCCCAGCAAAAGGCCTTGGATGAGCTTAATGAAGTTGAAAGTAGGATCCCAAGCAATTGCTATATCCTCCACAACTATGAAGAAGAAAGTCCACTGGGTGCCCATTGTAATTCCTCCCACCATAACGGTCAGCTGCGGAAGAGATTGAAAGTTATGCCTTGAAAGATTGTCATGCAAATTGCATCATAAACTGATTTTGCTCACTCATCGTGCCATAGCATTCATTGTAAAGGGATAAGGCAAACGAGGCTTACCAAGAAGACAATCATCTTGAAGGAGCACAGAGCATGTCCCACGATGCTCGCCTTCAGCTTCTCTTTCTTCGGTACGTCGAACTTGATGATGAAGGAGACGAAGAGGTTGGCCACAAGGAAAGTGATCGAAATGGCCACAACCGGGGTATAATCCACTTCAGACTTATTGTGAGAGAAGTAGGTCACCAAGGCTCCACTCGTCATCCCGATCATACCCCAGGCTAAGCTGCCCCATAGACGTTGGTGCCCATACTTGTGACGATTCTTACCCAAGAGGAAGAAGCAGACAGTATCTGCCATCGTGGTTGTGACGCCATTGCCTGCGTAAAGAATCATCATGTTCATGAAGATGACCCAGAACTGCACAGAGGACAGCAGGTAATTGATTGTGACTTTAGCCGTCTCCACGTACGAAGTCTCGCATCGATATTCACACGTCGTTTTGTAGCTTTCTCTGCAACTCACGTTATAGAGTTCCGAGAAGGTCGACGTTACGTTCACTTCAGTGATGATCGTGCAGTTCCTCGAACTGCAGACGTTATACTCCGACTGATGCTTGTCCAGGGTCAATGAAAACTCAGAGGGGAAATGCAACATTTCCTCACCGTCCCCATCAGGGTCGCCGTACATTTTACACCGCAAGTTGTAATTGATATTCATTTGGTCCGTCATGAACGTTGTACTACTGTTATCATTTGCGTCGCAGTCATTCAGTGTAGTAGGTTTCGACACGATATCATACCAATAAGGGTTCGAATGAGGACATACGACAAACTTAGCACTATCCTGAGGGCACTGAAGCGACAGAGTTGCCAACAAGGGGTCTTTTCTGGGCTCAGGTACATTTGGCATGAAGAATACTGACGTGAAAGTAATGGTTAGCGTAAACATGCCCGCCATGAAGAATACCCGGTGGAGTTTGAAGTAGTCAGCCACTGTGCCCACCAGCATGTTGGTGGCAGCGCTTGTGAGGGGAATGACTGTCCATATTAGGCCTACGCCTCCTTCGGAAACCCCCTTTTGCCGGATCAGCGCTGGCAAGAAGGGGAAGAAGGACATTCCTGCAACCAGAAAAAAAAAGTCTGTTAGCACATCATAGATACAAAGCAACTTTTGAAAATCTGACGATTTTTTTTTTTTTTTTTGCACAGTAATTGTTTAGACCTTTGATACTGTAGTAGTTTGTTTACTGTATCAAAATTAGTAACAAAAAAGCCTTCGAAGAGATGACACAGGTCAGTCTAGGTGTGTAAGTACAGGTAAGGTACGGATGTGGATATATATATATATATATATATATATATATATATATATATATATATATATATATATATATATATATATATATATGTGTGCGTGTGTGTGTGTGTGTTTTGTGTGCGCGCGCACCTGGTTAGTTATGTATGTACAGTATATGTAAATGTACAGATGGAGGGGCTAAATGGGGATGACTTAAAATTTAGGGATCTTACATAAGTGTTTCAAGTGTTCGTTGTCATTCGTTTGAATTGCTAATGTAAAAAATACAGTAGGAAAAGAATGAAAATTGAGTCAATTTATGAGTGGTATCTGTGAAATCTGAGAGGGCGAAGCGTTTTTATTGCATAGCTGGTAATAATGGATTTTCTGTAGTCCAAAAAGTCTTAATGTATAGTAAGTGTAGATATTTTATCTTGTGTTACACTTACAGTACAAGCTGGAAGAAACAGACACAGAAAGCATTCAGAAAATAAGCCGCATTTTGTATTCCTTTTATATAAATCTAAGTTTTGATAAGTTTTGTACACTGCATTGTAAACATTAACAATAAATAATCATATAGGGAATTTCTTGGCAAGCTTCCAACATCCTATAGCTCTGCGTGTTGGATGATATACCGCAGATAACCACAACCCAACATTCCTTTTATGTGGGTGCTAATGTTGGGTCGGTTGTCAAGGTCCCTTAGAATCCCTAAATTATAGACTATAGACCTCACAGCAAATGGGCACTACGACCATCTCGGAGAGGAAAATTATACAGAAAAAAGCTTTTACATATTCATCAAGGGACTGCTCGTAAAATAATGCTCTGCAGAACGATTCGGGAAAATTTACTCTTCGGGGAATTACACAGTAAACTAAGAGAACAAGTTTCAATGAATAATCTTTACTCCCTTCTCGCAGTCACAAAGGAATGAACAATTCACTTGCAAGCTTATGTCACCACTCATTAATATTCTCTCTCTCTCTCT
The DNA here is from genome assembly GCF_015104395.2 of Macrobrachium nipponense. Taxonomy (NCBI): domain Eukaryota; kingdom Metazoa; phylum Arthropoda; class Malacostraca; order Decapoda; family Palaemonidae; genus Macrobrachium; species Macrobrachium nipponense. The sequence goes on from NC_061094.1 coordinate 34,069,157, forward strand.
ATACACACACACACACACACACACACTTTCATAGCATCCACTTTTTTCTTGTACTTGAGAGTGGCGACAGGAGGTGTTACCATTTCAGTTGTCAGCTGGTATTCTCAACGGGTCAGGTTGCCAGCCCCATGTCCTGCATCATGGATATTCAAGGGTCTTATGCGCCGACGGGTTCTGCTCTGTCTGGTTTCTCAGTTTTATAGCTAATCTGGTACTGGCTCGGCCTACCGCTGTCAGAGGTAGTTGATCTAACAGCGCTGTTAGAGTTGGTCGACCAACGGCATAACTACTGATGGGTATATATATATATATATATATATATATATATATATATATATATATATATATATATATATATATATATATATACGTTCGTACGAGAGAGAGAGAGAGAGAAACCCTGGGAACAATTCTAGCCTAGAGGTCTACTTCATGACGCTCAACAAATAAAAAGAGATAATACAATTTAAGTCGCTAGCGCCTCTAACAAGAAAATTGGTGTCAATGAAGAGAAGTGCGAGTGAATGGATAAAAAAAAAACACTAAGAAGTTACATGGTCGAGTGAAATTCATAATTTAGACAAGAGCTTGAGAGAGAGAGAGAGAGAGAGAGAGGGGTAATTGTTGCTGCCCGGATAAGTATCTATCCTAATTTTAAGTCATTGTGAATCAAAGGAGACTTTCCTGCTGACAATGCATTTTCAAAGACAAGTTCCTTGCTTCAATGACACTTAATTAATCAGTCAAAATCTTTTGTAAGTACGTTTTAGTTATATGTAACGTACAATATGGAAGAGCTGTATTTTTTTAATAACATTTATGCACCTACACAAATTTAAAGTTCCAGTATGAAATGACATTTTGATATCCAGTGAGATGCAAGAAATGTAATCTAGTCAGTTCTCCCAATGACACATCCTTTAAATCCCTTGACTGATAGCTTTTTTTTTTTTTTAACTTGTTTGCACAACGATGTAACGCTCATAAAAAATGCTCATAAGACCACGCTATACAAATAAAATTATTATTTCATGTTTCGAATTCAGCCGAGTTCACTTATCTCGACAAGATAATTGTGTTTCTCTCTCTCTCTCTCTCTCTCTCTCTCTCTCTCTCTCTCTCTCTCTCTCTCTCTCTCTCTCTCTCTCTGTCTTTGAGTGCTAAGTTTGTGCTCAAGAAAGGCTTTTAATTGAAATTTCTGTAAAAAAACTAATTGAAAACTCAATCACTTTTTATCCTTTGGAAAAGAAACGACTGCAGAGTCTGAAATAGGTGTCAGCTTCCATAATACTAGAGTAATAATTGCACAAAGTTTTTTTGAACAAACTGGTTCTTGATGAGCTATAAATAATTATGAAAAGGGAAAACGAGACTTGCCTTCATTTTGCCTCTTTCCAAAAACGAGCAGAACTCTGGTTCAGAAGTAAACGACATAGCTTCAGAAGGTGGTTTACACCTTACGAACAGTCTTTAAGCCACAACACGAGGCTGGAAGTACTATTGAAGGTGGAATTATGGAAAAGCACACAACAGACACCTAGAATATTGCTTGCGTCTGAAGCGGTCTTACGTGTAAGGTTTGATTAAGCTATAATATATAATCACTTCAACTCTAGACTCACGGTACACGCGGGCACTGGAGATATTATTCTGGCTTCCACACACGCAGACTAATCCTCATGTTCACATGAACATTTTATTGCATGAAGCAAAACTCGGTTGGGTAATACTTAATAAGGGAATTGGCATTAAGACTAACAGTCCTGGGCAAATGTGAAAGCAGTATAATGGTAGGTTTAGGAACAGACTAATAAAACTGATTGGGATACTCAAGTATGTCTGGTGAAATCCTGATTTAGGTATAGCGTAAGTGCACAGCTCGGTAAACCCTAATAAACTGGGCGAAAGTTTGGTTAAACTAAGGAGCTAGAATGATGGTGAAAGAAGTCAGGATAGGTGGCTTAAATTTGTTGTTATTATTATTATTATTATTATTATTATTATTATTATTATTATTATTATTATTATTATTATTGACTAACACTTGAAATAAACGTAAAAGACGGCAGTAGGTGAAATATTTCGCAGATGTTGTGTCAAAAGCAACACCATGTACAGTATTGCCAAATAAACAACAACTGCTAATGCCTGTTTGCGATGCAAAGCACGTGAAGCATAATCAGTGTGGTATGAGATATATAAAGTCTTAATTCAGCTTCACGTCCCACTGACCTCACCACTACTTGATTCGTTCCAGATCTCCGTTAAGGCATTTTAGAAAAAATTGCAAGAGGAGTAATATAATCTGCTTACTATGCTATCTTATTTTCTAGGTCAACAATCATATCCCAATAAAGAACAAAAAAACAACAATGACTCACAGTTGTGGTATTATAGATCCAGCAGGTTTCTGAGGACCTTGTGAAGCTTAAGGGCTGGTAGTAGCGGGCTTGGGAAACAAGTATAACGATGCTCTATATCATAGTGAAAAAAAAAAGTAGACAACGCAAAACTTTTGCTTGGGCGTTGTAGTCTATTACCGCCGTGTATGCCTTGATGATATAGTTAGCCATCAGCCAAGTGACAAGGCTGTCGTCAAGAAACAAGGACGTCTTGTCTTCATTTAGTGTAACTTCCCTGGACTATCATATCAAGATTCCTCACGACATGCCACATGTATATCAATTCCGTAGCCATTAGATAATAGTTACTTATAAAATTTTGTTACATGGACTGAAAGCCCACCAAAGGGCTTTTTTTTTTTTGATTTATATGGTTGCTGTAGTTTAACTCTACAAAAAGTGTTCCATGTTTCATCCGCTTGTCAGAAAGCCGAATACAAGAGAACATTCAGCAGTGGAACACTGATTCGCATAGCAAAGGTATATTTAACATTGTACTGTAATTTATTTTTATTTTATTCCTCTGTATTTATGATAAGATAAGTACTATGTAAATAATGTACAGAATTTTGTTATATTTTCATAATAAAAGATATAAAAAAATGATTCGCATAGCGAATTCTTGTCCAAGCGATAAACATTGTAGATAAGCTGTATTACAAATATGATTAATTGTGTAATACGACAGTCTAGCAACTTTGCACAATAAAATTCTCGTCATGATAAAGACTGACAATTGACATAAACCTGATAATGACTCACTTAAGTAGCTTGTTAAGTCTGGCCAGGATACACCCATTGCGAAAGTGATTTCATTGGATTATTACAACCTGTCAAGTTCTATGACAGAACGGAGCAGATTGGAGAAATTCATGAGATTTTGTCCATAACCAACCCTACAGATGGGTTAAAGTCTAGCCAGGAAAGTCTAGCACTTTGGTAGGGTCCAGTTATAAGGAGCTTAGGTATGTTCAGAATGATATAGGAAGCAGCTTGGGAATAGTAAAACCCCGAAAAGCTGTCGCCTAAGAAGTTGAAACCATATTAACTGATTGGTGACGCTGGGTCGAATACGTTTTGAAAACCACATGAAAGTCCTATATAGAGAAATCCGAACAGTGGTGAATGAGTTAGCGTACATTCATATGTTTTTGTGAGTAGCGTTGATGATAAATATCGTAGTCAAATAATATAGCGAAAAGCAGTCTTACAACCTGATTAAGTCTGAAAGGCTGGTAGGCACTTACAGAGTCTGTGTAGGATATCATTTACTATAGTAGATTCATATCAACCGTGCATTTGATGCCTTACGACTTTCCTGATTGGCTGTTGATCAGCCAATCACAGGGCTGGAAACTCTCAGTCTCTCGAGAGAGTTCACGTAGGCAGGATGTATGCTCTACCTCTCCTCAGGGATATGTTTGAAAGACGTATCCCTCACGGGCGGTGGAACATACATCCTGCCTATGCGAACTCTCTCGAGAGACTGAGAGTTTCCAGACCTGTGATTGGCTTATCAACAGCCAACGAAGAGTGTCGTAAGGGACTGGCTAGACATTAGATGCACGGTTGATATGAATCTACTATAGCTTGGGGAAGATTTGGTTAGAACTATGTTTGAAATTTAAGGAAATGCTAGTTATCAATCGTTCTAGTAATATGATGCAACATTGCTGGCTGGGATGGAGTCGATTAGATAAGTAAAAGTCCAGATAACAGTCAGTCGGATAATTTATCGAAAGTCTGTCACGAATATGTGCTAATGTGAAAACATGATTGCGTATAAATTTTACAACCAAAGTGTACTTGGAAATCTAAAGGCAAATTTTCTCCTCTTCATTGCTATTAATTTCCTTACGTAAATTCTTAAGAATTTTTATCTTCTTTATTTGCATAGTATTATCAGGTTAATACGAAAC
>NC_061094.1:34078477-34143477 GCF_015104395.2 Macrobrachium nipponense
CATTATTGTTCAGCATTTTAGGGTCTCAGGTAAAGGCAAAGACTTGTTTTAGCATTCTCTCTCTCTCCTTCTCTTCCTGACTCTCTCTCTCTCTCTCTCTCCCTCTCTGTAAATCAATATTTTTTCAGCTAGGATCCGCTTCTGCCCGCTTTCTTCTCCCGGAAGTTCCCGAAGGGGCGCGGAAAAGGTTGGCTTGGAAGTCCCGGCTGAATGCAGAGCACGGAAAAGTTTTTCCGTGTTTTGTGTTTATGCAATATCTTATTAAGGAACTTTTGGTAAAGGCCTTAACATCTCTCTCTCTCTCCTCTACACACACACACACACCACACACACACACATATATATATATATATATATATATATAATATGATATATATATATATATATAAAAACACCGAATCGTGCTTCTAAGTAATCAGTAGAAGGATCCACAGTAATATTCTTGTTTATCAAGACGACATATATTTGAAGAAATATCTATTTACAATGCTTAGAGCTTTCGTCCAGCCTTCTGGAAATATTTCTACGGATACATTTCGTCTTGATAAACAAAAATATTATTGTGGATCCTTCTACTGATATATATATATATATATATATATATATATATATATATATATATATAATGTATAACCTTCTTTTGGTTGTACTGATGAATTTTAAAAAGTTGGACAAAGGAAGAGTGAAAAGAGCTAATTGATTTATGAAGTGTATGCAGCAGTATTGCAGTGAAAGTGAAGTTGAATTGAGCAACAGACCAAGATGCGCAGGGAAAGTCTGGGGGTTGGGTGAGGGAGAGGCTTCGAAAGGAGATTGTCAGAATTCCAAGTCCATAACATTGGCCCGGTATATAAGGCAAAATATATCGACTTTATGATAAGATAAGGCAGTATCAAAAGGCTTGTTATGTTGAAGAGCAGAGCGCTAAAGGACACTAGGTATGTTGTGTAGATTAGTTTTCAAGTGTTAGATAAAACTCTTTTTCGAATAAAGAAAAGTGGTATGAAGAAAAGCCTCCTTGGCTAACTATGAAAGAATTGATAGGATAAAGACACCGAGTATGTAGAGAATGTACGTTACAGAAGAAAGCTTATCACGAGCGACCACGTGTTATGATGAAAGTAAAACTTATAAAAATAAAGATTAGTATTCTGGAGAATGGCTTTGTAAAAATAAGAACGTTACGTCTCCGTTGTTGTTCAACAGTTTACAGATGCAGTGATTAGAGAAGTCATAAGAGAGTATAAGAATCAGAAGAGTAAGTTGCGAATGGAGCAAGAGAGGCTGATGTTTGTTAATTTCTTGGCGCTAACCGGTAAAAGCCGGCAACTGTATAGATCTGAAAGTGAATGTTGGGAAGAGAGCAATTGCTGTCTGTAAATGTTTAACAGACTTTCAAATGCGTACCTCTAAAGGTGCGTCCACGCGGTCGAACAATGTCTGACGGGCAAACATTGTTACCATATCATAGGCGAAGCAGGATGACGTCATAAGCGTTGAAACTAAGGAAGTAGATCTGGCAACAAACAGTGGTACCAGAAGAGCTTGTATACCGCTGATTTTACTCTGCTCACAAGGCAAAGACCGGCAGACAATTGTTGATTGGTAACAATGTTTGTCCGTCGGACATTGTTCGACCGTGTGGACGCACCATATACTCTTAACTCTGACAGCAAGTCTTTGCTGTCAGGTATCCGCAACCATTTTAAATTTTGGAAAAGCAAGGCCACCCCCGAATGCTAACTTTGACCATATCGTCATCTCCTTATATAAGAAGTGAATGTGATTTATATGAAAATCAATACAGTTATCTATTCTTGGGCGACTCGTTTATCAGCTAAAACTAGGGTACCGGAACATCGGCCACCAATGTTTCTGAAAAAATGAGTGAAAGGACGTAAAGGAGCTGAACCGCTGGTGTGCCGTGTTTTGAGAACACAATAGCCTTTAAATGCACAACTATTAAAAAACTTTATTTCACATCATCTTTCAACTCTTAAGTGAGATTTAGGAGTTGAATCAGAATACTCAAGCTTCCCCCGACAGTGTGACTATGGTTTGCTGCGCGTAATTTCCAGTAGCAGAACAAAGGTGTATACAGAGTTTATGCATAAATATATATATATATATATATATATTATATATATAGATATATATATTCTATATATATATATATATTATATATGTCACAGAGACTAAACTGCGATAAACAGGTTTGCTTAGGGGGAAAAATCGAATATTTTCCCCTAAACGAACCTCTTTATCGCATCTTGATATCTGTGCCATGCAGAATTTAACCTTATATACAGCGCAGTTCCTTAATTTGCCAGACAGTGATAAATGCCATGCATTGAATGCAGGGGTGATTTATGCCCTATGTACGGCGTGCCAGCAACGCCGTTTCACTTGACGAAGGCGTCCCATATGCCCGCCCTTGTGTGCTTCATAAACATATGAATAGCTTTTGTCGCGTATTCACTTAAATAGTCACTGGCAACGTGCTTTAATCCCAGATACTCTGTTATGGAATAATTTGCCAGAGTTCTCTATAAACCAACAACAGAAGATAAATGAATGTCCTGGAATACTTTAACAACAACGCGGCATTTGTACAAATTGACAGATTTGTTGGGCGATCATGGCGCCAAAGCTGTTGTGTGAAGTGACGGCAAAGAGAAAGGATCCATCATTATAGATTTGGCTACATTACTCTTGACCTATATCCAGCAGGTCATTTTCACGCTCGTCTATGTGCTCTCTCTCTCTCCTTTTTACAAGCTCCTTTTATCTCGCTCGATTGGGTTTATTGTCAACCGTATGATCTAATAAATGGAGCGATTTTCTTTTCTCTTCAACCCTAACCGGCTTTCGCTCTTTACTCTTCCCTCCAAAAAGGAATATTGGATAAGCACGTTTGAAGTATGTCTGCATTTTTTTCCCTGCCTGATAACAAGAGGGGCTGGAAATTTTCCTATGAAGCAGGAGTGACACGGATTAATATGTGTCAGTACGAGATAAAGAAAACAATATGTTCAGTACTTTATGTGGCACAGTCTTCACGTGCAGCAGCTTGACCCATGAAGTAAATAAAATATCTCGAGTTGTGCATTGGCTTAAGTTAGTACCCACAACTGATGGTTTTACGATAATGATCATGATCAGTCGATAACTATGTTGTTGTAACGCCAGTCTGCTAAATCCTTTGTCAAACTGTCTGTCAGATGGTCTCGTATTCTTCACTTACCATCTTTTTAACTGAAAAACATTCTGAGCTCTTTATGGCAATGCTCTTAAAAGCTGATTGGATATATGATGAGTAGCGCCGATTATCCGTCACTGACACTAATGGCAGATGACCAACGATTTCAATCTCTTGTAAGATTTCGCCAGATTCAAGGAGCGGTCATTATTCAATCTCACTGAATGGCAACTGCCATTGACATCAAGTGCCATCTACCATCTGTTCTGCCATTTTGAGAGGGGTAACCTAAATGTAATTAAAGTCGCATTTTCTGGAAGTGTCTTACTGAAACGAAAGAAAAAAATATGAGGAAAAGACGCCCTTGTTTGAGCATTGAAATATTTCATCAAGAAGAAATAATGACGGGGTAGCACGACCCTTTTTCTTCAATCGCTGTGAAGGAAAGGAGGTTAATATCGAACGCTCTTAGGCTCAGTCAAATCATCAAATCCCGAAGTTAATTTATTTGAGTGCGATTTCTAAGAAAGTATAACAGATAACAAGTTTAAAAGTCCGGTTCATGTCGAAGTTTTATCGCTGACGCTAGAACAGAATTGTTTTTTCATACTCGCATTTGACTCTAAACTCTGTTTTGACTCGATTTACTTGAGAGCAATCAAACAATAATTCTTGTTTAGAGTTAAACAGCGTCAGTTGTGAAACAGTTGAGATCGTCCGCAAGCAAGCCGGGAAAAGCAAGACACGAAGGGACAAACACCAACGATACGTAGTGCAACTATCATTACTGTTTATGGCTGTTCCAAGAAGGGTTTTTCAACGCGATTGCTTAAGGTGCCATCAAATCTGAAGACTTTATTTGCGTTCTTTTAGCTGCTTATACGGTTTTGCCGCCGTTCTCATGATGCCTTGACGTCATCAGCCGTTCGTATTGACAAATAAGATCACGGCTGCCCATAAAGAACAGCGATAAAACAATCTCTTGAAGACATGACTCAAGCCGTGTGTCTTGGAAGATGCGACTTTACGCAAGAGCTTCTTGAAATTTGAAACCCATCAGAAATTTGAGGGGCGGAGCGTTTGACGAATAAATCATATGCCCGGAGGAAGGCCTTAATTTTCTCTAATGACCGTAAAGATATAATGATACGGGGGAATAAAGAGCCTAATGAGAGCGGTGAGGTAGGTTGTTCAGAAAACTTTTGTGAAACCAATGTATATATTTATATATATATATATATATTAACATATATATTTTATATATATAATATCATAATATATTATATATATATATATATATATATATATATATATATATATATATATAGATATATATATATATATATATATATATATAGAGAGAGAGAGAGAGAGATTTTACACTTAGGAAACAACACAAAATGTCTCTCTGGATGTTAACCTTTCGTATTATTACTGTTACTTATCATGAGCACACATTCGTGAGGAAGGAGCCATAAAGGCTACCAACTTACACAGAAAGCTACCAAAGTTACGGGCTACTCAATGAGCAAGAGCCCGTGCTGGCATAAGGCCAGCTTAATCTTAAACAACAACCTAAGAATAAAACCCTTATTTGTAAGGCACAACAGAAACGCACGGTGATATCGAATTTAAAGATCAGTAAAGAGCGATAAACAAACCAAACGTAAAAAGTGGCTGGTACAAAATTATGTGAATAAGTAAATGGAGGACACCCAAAACCAAGTGACCCTGTTTATCATCACACTGGCCGTCTGCCGAGTCTCTTCCACGTCGTTTCATATGGCATCCACACTTCTTTTGTCTCGCTAATGCTGAAGTCAGTGACCTTCACTTCGCTTCCATCTGAAGCTACTACTGGTCACCAGTCACTTTCAAATGCTCCTACCATTGTACTCACATTCTGTACATCGGCGCTTATAATCTGGTGTAACGATATTTTGCGCAATAGATCAATCGATCTGTCTCCACCTGCTTCGACATTTGTCCTGCTCGGCCTATTGTCGCCCAACTCCCTTACAGTCATGAATATATAATAATTGACATTAATCTCATTACCGCCATTCGTCATTTTCTTCGCAAAATATGGTGAGTTTTTATAACGCCTCAGCTGCACCGCCCTGGATGTCACCCTTGTCAAACAATAATCACTCTCTGTGACGTTCTACTCTTATTTACTTGTTACCACTCATCGAATATTGATCTAATTTACGAAGATACTTCAGAACCACCTGATTTACTTCTCCGTTTTTATATAATATAATGATGCTCAAGTATGTGCAAACTTTTCCTCCGCCACTTGTATATGTCGCCCTTGATCCTTTGTTTTAATAAAATACTCTGGCTTTGTAACGTCTTCATGTATAGCATCTCATTATCCTTCCGTGTTAATCAGTTTTTCTTTCTAATTTTACCGAAATGGCGATCACACATTTTCTGAAATTCACCTCTACACTCGTGACATCGTTTAACTCAGGATCAAAACTTTCCAATATCTCCAAAACTACATTTTGACAAGCCACATTCTAATTTAAAATGCATCTTCCAAAATATTCACTGCTGGTCTCTAGATACGCAGGTAGTGATATGTAAACAACGCACTTATTTAGTAGGTTCTTACTAAATGCAAGAAAATGGATAACCTTTAGAAGCTGATAAATCTAACAACTGTATTGAACACTGCCTCAAAAAAAAAAAAAATTCACGCTGGCACCACTGTCCTGTTAATATATGTATATATATATATATATATATTATATATATATAATATATATATATAGTATATATATAGATATAATATATACTATATATATATATATGTATATATATATCGTATATATATTATATGTATATATATATATATATATATATATATATATATATATATATATAGATATATATATATATATATATATATATATATATACATATATATATATATATATATATGTATATATATATCTGTATATATATATATATATATATATATATATATATATTATATGATATATATATATATATATATTATCTGTATATATATATATATATATATCTATATATATATATATATATATATATATATATATATATATATATATATATATATATATATATATATATATATATATATATACATATGTATATATCTGTGTATATATATCTGTATAATATATATATATATATTTTATATATATATATGTACATATATATATACATATATATATACATATATATATATCTGTATATAATATAATATATATATTTATATATATATATATATATATATACACGCGCGAATAATAGAGACGACGCAATAGTTGTAATTCAAGTAGGTATTACGGCCCTCTGTGTCCTGCACCGCAGACGTCAGTGACCTACTTTGGACAGGATGGTTCGTCCTGATGAAAATTCCGCGAGTGATAAGTGACCTTTCCATTTCTATTACACGTCAGTCCATCATAGTACATCAAATATACAGAACCGTATCACGAAACCCTCCAGCTCTGGAGGGAGACCACGTCGTTATCCCAAGAGGCTATTGCGCCTTCATGACACCGATGACTAACGTCACATTTTATTGCTATTAATAATAAATCGCATACTTAATGACTCATCCGGGAAAGTCCAATATATTATAGAAGAAACTCATCTTGATTCAGTCGAACGCGCGTGTTCTCCGGCTCTCATTCACAAGCAAGTTGAACTGTTCCCCCCCACCTTCCAATCAAGGAAGGTTTTTAAAAATCATGTTACCGAGCTCCCCCGACTATTTTGAAGAAGTCACGCGGTGAAGGGTGCAGCCCACTCGTCGTCTTGTGACGGCCCTGCTGATATTCTGGCTGCAGGCGAATGGCCGGGCCCTTCGGCGCTCCAATGTCACTGGGGTCGCAGGTATTTCACCAGTATAAGTCATCTGTGGTAAAGAAGGCAAAGAATTTGGCAAGCCGCTCCTGTCAATCATAGGGAGATATGTAGACAATTCTTTTATGGCGCTGCAACGACCCCGAGTCAGACGTCTCTCTGTTAGATGGATTTTTTTTCTTCTTTTCAATAGTTTGTGGTGTGCTTGTAAGAGGAATTAGTTCAGCGACATATATTATCGTCTTATCGATCACTCATATTTCACCAGAATTTTTTTTTTCTTTGTGGCTTCGTTCAATTTCAGCCTTCGCAAGTTGGCATCCTTTCTTCTAGGACTATGTTTACTCTTGGCACTTCGGCTGAAACTCTGCAGCAAATTTATTTCATTCCTTAAACACTGAGGGACAAACTTTGTACAGCTGTCAAAGTCTACATGGGTTACTCTAAATATACAAAATAGGGAACACACACTCACTTAACTGCAAGGGAAAGGACGTGTTTGCATGTGCATGAATTCTGATGAAAGTAGGGAAATGCATACTACTTTTACCGCATCATGTACACGCGAACGCCATGATCAACATCACTCGAAAGGCAAAATGAACACAAGCATTTTCAATCTCTTTAAAACACCTGCAATCTTGGGTTTTGGACGGATTCCAATCTCGTTCAGAATGTTGGACGCTACCTGGCGAACAGATTCATTTACTGTAGTGAAACAAGAGCTCAGCAAATCTTTTAAACCTCGAGGGTACAAAAAATGCCCTCCGCTGTCTTTCTTTCTTGCTGCACGTTGCCTCGTCACCTGTTCACATGCAGTTTCAGGTTGAAGTGTTTATTCCTTTCACTAAAGTGGCAGATGGCATCACTCGCCCAGCGTTTTCATTTCAGTCTTGGTAACCGAAAACCACATGAACATGTGAACTGTACCCAGTCCATCGGAAGACCTTGAAAAGGAACAAACATCCCATATATTCTCCATCGTGCCAAAGAAAGAACGTCGTCTCATTCGCAAGATTTTAAAGCACAGTTCGGTTGTGGGAGTATGTTTGTTTTCATCTTTGAGGGTCATAAGCCCAGAGATCTTATCCCTTTTATCCCGTTTGTGTAAATTTGGCTTGATGGATTGGTGTGGCGCCAAGACTTTGATGACAGTATGCTATATATGGATATTGAAAAGGCATGAGATGCCCTCTCTCTCTCTATAGGTAACGACTATGTTCATCAGTTTATGCCTTCCAGAGTATATCCTCAGAAAAGTTTTTTGTATTTTAGCGAAAATACTAAACCGTAAAGAGTAGGAAGATAAAAAGGGAAGGTGTTTTCAAAGTCACCGAGCAAACTGAAGAGAGAAAAACTGCCGGGCAGACTGCCAAACATGGAAGAGAGTAGTTTGATTGATACGAATGTTGCAGGTCCCTCTCTGTCTCGGTTTCTCCTTTATTTCTGAAGTGTCCAAAAGACGTTGACGGGGGGGGGGGGGGGGGGGGTGGGGGGGGGGGGGGGGGGGGGGAGTCAAAGGAACGAAAAATAAAAGCCCGTATCATTTTACAGTCCTTGAAATCTTGCATATAAATACTGCACCTGTCTCGAGTACAATATATTTAGGCTATAAAGATGCAATGTAAAGTCGTTCCGTTTACCACTTCAAGGTAATACTGGGAAAAACCATTAAATATTTAAATAGACAGATTTCCGGAATAAAAATCTAAAAATAAATTGAGCATGTCGTGTGATTAGGCTACGATATTATACTACGCATCCTATGTTTTGAATACCAGGACACATAATGATCCAGGTATGAGCAAATATTTGGCAGAAATACAAGTCTGTTTGTGTCTACTCTCACCAGTTTTGCAATAAGCTCATTTAATCTCTGTCTTTATGATATCCAATATTGGTTCAATTTCCTTAAAACAGAAGCAGCTCATCAAAAGTTGATTTAAATCCAGCCAAGACTGATACAAAATGTTGTTAAAAATGGAAAATCGAGGTTTGGTTTTTCATGAGGAGAGGAAGGAAGAAATTCGGTTTTATCATAGGCTTTCTTCTATAAATTTTCTACTTTAATAATCAAATAGCCTTATAAAAAAAGTATGGGTGTACGAGTCTCTCCTTACATAAACGTGTAGAGGGGTTTTAAATTTAAAAAAAAATAAATAAAACTCCTTGCGAGCCAAGAGGAAGAAACAGCACACCAGAGCGTGTTACATTCCTGCAGCGTTTGCATTAACGATTTGAATATTCATGAAGATTAGAGAAACGTCTCAGCAACATTTTTGATATACGAATCCTTCTTAACGAAGTAAGGAAACGAAATATCGACTCTTCGTCGAAAACATGTGGAATATTTATGAAAAAATGCCAGAATCTTGCAGCAATCGAACACCAAGTGCCGGACCTTAATCTTGTTTAGATTGCACCGGAATCCTACTTTTTTTCTCTCTCTAAATCAACTCACGTGAAACCCATTCGGTGACATTTCACATTTTCGGGACCTGCTGAATCACTGATGATATTAAAAGCAACAAAACCACAACGGTGTCCATTTCGAAAGCGCTTCCAATTTTCCGTTTTGTTTCAGTCAAGGAATGGACTGTCTTTTCCCGTGTGTCGATTAGTGTCATCAAGGGTTTCGGGGTCCCGGAATAACTAATTCACGTTATCAATGGATATACGATCCCATTTGCGTGTCGGGGGCGGGGCCCAGTCTTAAAGGATTAGGTTCTCCTCTCAGAGAAGGTCTTATTCGCAAAACGCAAAAATGTCTACTTTGCGATTTTATATAGTTATATTGAAGTATGCTAACTTATCAGGTTTAGACATGTTATGGAGGAAGAAAGATATGTATATATTGTAATTAATATAATATATTATTATATATATTTTACCATAATACATTCATTAAACATATATATAGATATTTTTCCATAATATAATATTATTTAAAGAATTAGTATTAGATATGATATAGGATGTACATATATTACTAGATTCATATTATTACTATAATTTATATTATAATATATAATCTAATTAATACTACATAAAATTGTATTTAAATTATCGGGCTATTTACTTATTTCTAGCTAAATTAATATTTTTGTCCTTCCATTAAATTTAAAATGTCGGACTATTTACTACTTTTTGTTTGCTGAATTAACAGTTTAGCCCTCCTGTTAAATTTAAAATGTCGGACTATTTACTACTTTTTTGCTGAATTAACAGTTCAGCCCTTCCGTTAAATTTAAAATGTCTAGTACTTTCGCCAAAATAAGTTTTAGCTTCAACAGAAAAAGTTCCCGTTACTCTCTAACATTTATTTCGTGGCCAACAGGATGACATATTCTTGAAGGATCATCCTCATGTCAAACAGAAAGTGAGACGTCTCGCCCCCACGCCTCTCTATCACCTAACAAAATTTATAACCATAATAACTTGCAACTTCGGCGATGTGGCATTGGGAATATGCATGACGCGCACCGGGACATTTATAGGGTAAACTGAATGATTGAAAAGGTAACAGAAGGCCCTTCATGATATGCAAATCTGATATATACCGATGTTTAATGAACTTATGGGTGAGAACGCAACGCCTTCGTGTCATCGTTACTTGTTTGTTTGTATGGTGTGTTTACGTTGCATGAAACCAGCGGTTATTCAGCAACGGTACCAGCGGCTTTACGTGACTTCCGAACCACGTCGAGAGTGAACTTCTATCGCCAGAAATACACATATCTGACGCCTCAGTGGAATGCTCGAGAATCGAACTCGCGGCCACCGAGGTGACAGGCCAAGACCATACTGATCACGCCACCGAGGCGCTGTCATCGTTACTGGATCATTTAGAAGGATACCAATAAATGATGACCTTGTAGCGTCCTTTATGGGATTATAGTAGAAGTTCAGACCGTGAGTCTTGATCAGAGTTTGGGTCGTAATTTGTAGTTCGCACGCAGCTCGCCCTCCCCCCACCCCCGGGAAGTGAACCAGAGCCTCCATTTGTTAACGAAAGTGCCAAGTAGACTTTGCCTACTCCTTATTCACCGTAGGGGAGTAGTGCCGTCAGTGGACCTCATGCCGTGCACTGTAGGCATTACTTAAGGTTCTTTGCAGCAGTGCGCCTTCGGTCCTTAGCTGCAACCATTTTCGTTTCTTTTACCGCACCTCTTTTTATATTATCTTTCTTCATCTTACTTTCCACACTCTCCTAACACTTGATTCATAGTGCAACTGCGTTGTTTTCCTCCTAGCTGTTACACCTTTCATACCTTTTACTGTCAATTTCCATTTCAGCGCTGAATGAGCTCATAGGTCCCAGTGCTTGGCATCTGGCCTAAATCCTATATTCAACTCAACTTAACTCATATTCCTTGTTCTTGTTCACCAGTTTGCTTTCATCCTCCGACACCTTACTCCCGTCATTTCATATCTCCCTGGGCAAAGCTTGTTTTTCCCCCATAAAGATGTGCGCGTTTAATGATGATACTCTCTATTAAAATAACGCCATATAATCTTAGGTACATCGTAAGACAGGATGTTTCACCAGTGTAAGTTTGCCTCGGAACACTTGTGTGGTGCCAGGATCTTCTTTGGCGTTTAAACAAACAGTACATGAGATATTTTTATAAGCGTTTATTTATAACTTCACTTTACATCCTTTTACCCCGTTAACCTTTCATTTTCTTCGTCATCTGCCAACGTATGAAATAACCAGAAAAAATAGAAAATATCTCTCTCCGCTCGTTACCTGGAATTTCGTGAACGCCAAAAACAAAACCCCCAAACATTGATGATAAAACATCGAAAGTAATTTAACTTCCACAAATGACAAGAACATCTGGTGTGCTTATGAGATTAAGGATTATGTAATAAATAAATATCAAATCAGGGTAGCAATGACTACTTCGACCGAACAATCATTGATAATATAACATCTAAAGTAATTTAACTTCCACAAACGACAAGAACGTCTTGTGTGCTTATGAAATTAAGGATTATTTAATAAATAAATATCAGCTCAGGGTAGCAATGACTACTTTGACCGAACAAACACTGTAGATTACAATGAACGTAAACAAGCCCTTAAGGCGGAGAGATAATAAGAAATGGTCCGAAGTAACCTTGACTTTTGGAAGGTCATTCGAACTACAATTTGACAGACAGGAGATATCAATTCGGTTTTTTTTGTTAGTTAATGGTTTCGCTGCCACAAACATTCAGGCACCATTTCAACCGACATTTTTTTTTTTTTATCTTGGGAGTAATCGAGTGAAATTTAAAAATGAAACTTAGGGTTACAATCAAACGCACACGAAATGAAATTTTAAACTGCGTCCAACATCAAACTTACGACTCCCTAAAGGTTTAGTTGGTAGGGATATTTATTTTCATTGCAATAGTTTATTGAAGTTGTTCACCACGGGGAAAGATCTAATGCATCACAAAGTTAAAATGTGACTGTGCATGGAATGTAACCAGTTCATGTCTTATGTATATCATACATACACACATCTGGGGAAATATATAAAACAGGTTCATTGGTTCGACTCTTGGTCAGGATAGGAGTACTTACGAGTATTTATTTACTTAGGGTATAAGTTATTTCCAGACGTAAAATTAATGTTATTTTAATGCGCTATAATTATATTTGTATATATATATAATATATATATATATATATATATATATATATATATATATAATATATAATATATTTAATATGTGTGTACGTAATATATGTTTGTGCGTATATAAAGTATCTTAATAATAAACTACTATTACGAAATACTACGGATAAGTTACAGCTGCTCGCTGCAAATTTTGATGTATGACAGCAATACCGACTGTACCGGCCTTAGGAACAATAGTGATTAGAAACTCGGCGTCCTCTCCGTGCAAAATGTCACTTTATGCAAATGAGAGGCATGGTGACGCTGATACTCCTTTTCATATCTATCAAACCTCCAAATAACATCCACGCGTTTGGCAATTAATGCCTATTTTTTGTTCAAGCTGACATAAAATAACGTTGGCATTAGATTTACGAAAAGGTAGGCAGTGTTTGAGGCCGAAGTTGATAACAACAGAGGAAATGGGACAAAGATTCGTATGAAGGCGAAGCACATCGACGGAGTAAAACATCGCCAAAGGGCTATTTATACACGCAGAACATTATTAGGCACCAGTGCCTGTCTGGGAAAAAAAAAAAAAAGACTACGCCTTTGGCTTAATGAAGCATTGTTTGCATAGACACATATGTGCGTGCGAGAGTTCACTGCTTCAGGCCACAAAGTTACATGTCAGATGTAATGCAGTCACTGTTAGATATGCAGTTGCTAAAATGATGTAAAATAAAATACAGGAAATAATAAGATTAAAGAGAATAAAGAGAGAAATAGTTATTAGCAATGGGTTCTAGACTAATACCTATTCGAATGCTCAGTTGGATGAAAATGATATGAATGTGGCTGTATTTCAGGGTAATCACAGGACTAAGGCATCATGAATCAAAGTTTCATTCATCCAAATTAGTGTTTTACGTATTGCCTTCTTATTATAGAAGTAGGAATGAGTCAAGACGAACCACTGAACGCTAACACATGAAAAATAAAGATAAATATTTTCTTCGGACGGATGAGCACTACCGGTACTCATATCCGGGATTGTGTTTTGAAGTTTTAGCAAGTTCTGAATCATTCTCCTTAATTGGCAATGGCATCGCGGAAGCGGCTCATACAAAACATTATCACTCGCCCTTTTAAGGCCCGATTTTATATTAGAATGTCATATGACCTCTTCAAGATAAATTATCGCTGCTTTTATGTTTTATGTTCGAAATCTTAAATTATCTCTGCTTTTATGTTTATGTTCGAAATCTTGGCCAAAGGTTAAGGCAGTTGAATTTCGATATCATTCAAGATCACGGAAATTCCAGAGAAGAATAATAATTAAGGAACGCTTGAGAGTTTTGAATTATATATAGGCTACCAGATTTATTTCCCGAGTTACACATGCTGTAAAGACCAGCTTTAATAGATTTCGAAGTGCTGGGAAAGTGCAATTTCCGTCTTTGGTGCGGCAAGGAAAAGAGCGTTTGAAAATGAGAAAGTGAAAGCACTCGACCATGAGGAACGCCGCTACAAACAGGGAAAGGAGCAGATGCATCACTGTCAACAACAATAGAGATTAAGAGATCAGGCAAGAATCTTTGAAGTAGTTAAGTCAAGAATTTGGGTAGCGGACTTGACCATGCCAAATATCTCAGTAATGTCTACGGTGAAAGATTCCTTATCAGTCAATTAGCCAGTCCCTCTGGTTTGCTCAGATACGAGTGATACAAGATAAGAGCAACCAAACAAATCTGGCCATTAGGGTATTATAAACAAGATAAGACAAAATCGATTCCAGTTTCAATCGTAATGAAAGATCGCATTATCTGCTTCATATGGTCGGGCTTAAATCTAAATTTCCTTGGTTGTCTTCCCCCCACCCCCCCTTCTTTGTATTTAACCATGTTTATAAGGTGAGGAGAGAGCGTATCGTTACCCAAATCAATGTCGGTCCCTGAGTGACTGACAGGTCTGCCACTATAAAAAAAAAAAAAAAAAAAAAAAAGGGGGGGGGGGGGCGGGGGGGGGGGTTAAACTTCAGTAAACAGAAGAAGACATATTAGCAAATTCGAGAAATGGTGATTATGAAATCGAAACACTTGATGATTGCGTTCGCAGCTTTTGCATAACTTAAAAATAGCATGCAACTTCTGGTTGAGTACCAAGCGAAGGTCGTATTTCCATTGATGAATGTATCTGACTGAAATGCAAAGTAACTCGAACTACATGAAGGCGACATACAGCCTGCAGTCCGTCATTACTGAAAGATACTTTTAAGAAATATGCAGAACGTACCTGAGAACAATGTTCACAAACCGTTCGCTCTACAAATCAAAACTCTGTCACAAACGTTGCTGTACACTTTTCCTGGGGGCATGTTTTTAACACGTTGAACGATATATGTTTTTATCTAGTATAGTATAAACGCGTTGCATGACATGGAAATGCATGGCATGAAAATAAGTACTTAGCATAACACACAAATTTTTAAATTCGAGAACATGCATGCAGACAATTGCTTTTGAGAATCAATGCAGGGCACATACAACATATTGCGAAAACATACTTTGTAACTAATATGCAGTTATGAGACTGCAAGTGGTTATACAATTTTACAGCATCCCAATGTTACATTAATTCTTGCCATGGCACCAAGTCAAGAGGTAAAATTGCCGGGCGATTATTCAAAATTTGACCGTATCATTTTTTTTTTTTTTTTTACAGTTGACAGTATCCATCCGTATCACAGATAAAAGTGTAATTGGTAATAGTCAAAATGGAGTTAATTGGGAGAGCGGTTGCAACGGCTTTGGAATTTCCAAGCGATAAAGGGCAATGAAGCAGCAATTCCTGTACCATTCGATGAGCTCATTATGTCGAGAGGAAATGCCTCATAAGAATTTGGAAAAGCAGAAGCCGTTACCCAGTAATATTATGAAATGATTGATAAACTTACATAAGAACATTTACATTACTTTTTTGTGCGTCTGATCTAAACCTTTTTATACGTCCGTCGAAGCAACTGATGAATAAGGTGACGCAAATGTGGTGTGGCAAGACTATAGCTATTCATGAGAGGCTCTGTTGCTTCCAGATGCTTTTCATATATTAGGAAAATATGTATGCCCCCACGCATAAACAAAACGGGTCATTTATTTCATACATCGCCCATAAATGTGCTCGCTCGTGTTGTTTCCGTGCCATTACTTATTTGTAAAGAAAATTAAAATTTACAGTTTTGCATTTTGTTTTTGTAAGTTAGTGAGAACCAAGAAAGGTATAATTCAAATGTAGTATTAACGTTAATTGCTTTTATAAGTGTACGAATACTGGTCT
Organism: Macrobrachium nipponense; assembly: GCF_015104395.2. Classification (NCBI taxonomy): domain Eukaryota; kingdom Metazoa; phylum Arthropoda; class Malacostraca; order Decapoda; family Palaemonidae; genus Macrobrachium; species Macrobrachium nipponense. The sequence continues at coordinate 34,094,486 of NC_061094.1, forward strand.
CAAAAAGTACAGATGGGAGGGGTAGAGGAAACTATACGTGTGGTTAACTAAAGTTCATTAAATACTGTTGGAGCTGAGCTCTCTCTCGGGTAAAAAAAATCACCGTATCCGAGACTGAAATTGTATCCAGAACTAGCCATATCTAGTGACATCGGCGCTTTCAGAACGACATAAATGAAGTGTTACGAGTTCAGCAACGCAAACCGAAAAAAGCATCCGATCAGGAGAGAAATAAAAATGTCGTATCGACAGCAACATAATCTTCTTAGGACTTCGTCTGGGCTGCGGTATGAATATACCCATGACATGGGTATATTTAAATATAACTGAAAGAGAAGACTTGGCTTTTGAGCGATGCATTGCTCAAGGTTCTTCTACCTTTCCCATTCGGAGAAACTTCTCAGATTAGTGACAACACTTGAGAACCTACAGGAATTTCAGGATACATTAAAAATATAAATATTTATGGACAAGCTACAAGGCGTCTCGAACGAAGGGTCTGTGGCAAAGAGAATAGTAGAGCATCTTATAGAAGAGCAAAAGGGGAATAATATATTATATATTATATATAATATATATATATATATATATTATATATATATTCATACCACACACACACATATATATATAGCATTAATTGCTGTGGAACAGGACAAAGACGATTTGTTAATTTTAACAAAGATGGAAACGATACGACAAACTAATGCCAGATACATTTATTGAAAAATTATTCATTTTTTCTTCATAGTGTTTTGACGCAAAACTTCTCTGCATAGATAAACTGTAATCTCAAGACTTAATTTTTACTTCATCATCAATAAGACGGTGCAAAAGGGACAAGAGATTCAAAGCACCAACGTTCACAAATTGCTCGGTGTTGACTTGATCTAACTTTAGCAGAGCTTACCCTGAACGCAGAATCCCACTTCACCTGACAACAACGCGATAACTTAAAAAAATACCCTTCCAGACCATCGCACCATGATCCAGGCGATAACCATCTAGGCGGAAATAGAACCTGGAATTGTATTACGAAACTGCTGTGCTCAGAGAAATCTCCAGGATGCGGAAAAATGGCAACAGTAATGTAAATATAAATTCTCGCAGGGAATCCTGGGACTCGAAGAAAGGGAATTGGAAATCTGAGCATATGGCATCTTTCCAGGGTTCCCATTTTGCTCCCACTTACTACCAAGTTTGCGACACTCCACAAATATTGGATTTCATCGGTGCGAGAGAAACAAAATCTTGAAATAATCAGCCGTTGAAGCAAACTCAAGAGGACTAAACACCTTCACGCCAAAATCATACAGTAATAAGCGAGCTTGGTTGAAATGGTTTGAAAATTGTAGACAAACGTTATCATAACTAACGAGTAAATTCTATTTAATTTTGTTTTCTAGCAAGAATTTATAAATGAAAATAAGGTAGAATGTAGTGGCGAGTGATCTTTGGAAAAATTTAAATGTACTTTCAATATGTCAATTTTGGGTATAGCGAAGCTTCGTTTAGATTTGACTATATTCATCAAACGTTTTTACAAGGACCATTCAACGCCGTACGATCATAGATAAAAAAAAAAGACCTCGGTGGGAGTTGCGATAGAGATAAGAGGACCATTTCTTTACAAATGGCGTCTTAGATCAATAGGACCCAATATTCTCATTTGAATTTCTAAAGGTTTAATTGAGAAACTAACCGGCCAAGCCATCTTTATTGAAACAATGATTACTTTTGGCTTTGTAATGAGCCACATTATATTTTGTATTCACGTTTACCCTCGCATTTCCCAAATGACTAAGGGCGCCAGGCAGCCACTTTTATATACCAATGCATTTATATCTTGAAACGAATACGTACCGTGGAGATGTAATCAGATTTCTGAGTACTCAAGATGCCAATGAAGGTGTTTCATCTTTATTTCTATAACCACATACGTGTATCCCTGCATACGTAGTACATACATAGCATACACAGTTACCAAAGAGAACCTAACTGCGAAGGGAGAGAGAGAAACGGGAGGAGAGATTGAGTGACTGATTAAAGTAGCATTGCGCATAATACCAGAGGGAGAGAGAGCTAGAAAACTATAAATAAGAATTATCAAGTCGCAATTTGGCGTCAGCAGTAATCTGGAGTTCAACTCCATAATAATGGCGTAAATAACAGTATATATATAATATTTTGGAGCAAATTCATTTTTTTCCCCTGTGTCATTTCGATATGTGAACTTTTATTTTCAATAGAGACTCGAATTCATGAATATCGCTGTTACTTAACACACACAGTATAACTCGACTGAAAAGGACCTCTTCACGCAGCTCCCAACTTTAGTCCGGATTCTCTGTCCAATATCAGGTCGTTCCGACTCCGATGCAAGTACTATATACGTCCCTGAGTCATACCGACCTCATGCGGAAAATAATGCTTATTTTTTTTTTATCTATTGTATTTTCATGTCATGAGTCTCGTGTGCTTGTGTTAAAAAAAAAAACAATCTGAACGTTGGTTTATGGTTACATTACCATAAAATAAAATCACATAATATTTCAGGACAAAAAAGATTAAACCTAAGACAGTTAAAATGTAGAAACTATAAAGTTGAAAACAGTCACTACACTATAGTAAGAACTGCGAACTGATAGCAAAATTAAATTTTTTTTTTTTTTTTTTTTGTTTTTTTTTTTTTTTTTTTTTTTTATTCCGCAAACTCGGCTGGGAAATATATCACCAACCTCTCTTCGGTTGTTGGACTAAACCTACATCTATGTAAGAAAGTTTGACACTGATGAATCTACAGTAAATCTTAGACATTATCTATCAGCATTTATGGCTGAAAATTTGGATGTAACTAAACGATATTTCAGATTAAAACAAAAATGGCACACATGTAACAGAGGATTAGCAGTGAATGTGCTTGTAAGTCAGATAAATAAGGAATGTTTATCAAACAATGTAAATGTAATGATATACAAAATGTTAGTCATCATGAGAGTGATGTTTGTACATTGTAAATAAATGTCATACGTGTGCTTACTGCGCAAAATACCATCAGTTGATATGCTAAATAACTTCATATGCGAAAAAGATAAAATAAGTTCTGGGAGAAAAATAATTTTCTGTCACTCCACCGGCTTCGGTGATAACTGTAGCATTATGGAAGTGAATGATGATGATGTAGGCTTCCAAATGAGATATGAATACTTAATATATATATAAACTATTTCATATTTAAAAAACCATGGATTCATACCACTTGAAAGATGGAAAAATTAAATTTAGTGGAAAATGCTGCTAAAATAAGAAAAAAAATATTGTTAGCGTGGTATTAATTTTCAGAATTTCCACCCTTCCCTTATTTACTGCAGTATTGTCTTTTTCAAATACAAAGCTTAGTACAATTTTCCCCGAAATTTTATTTCTCCATTTTGAAATAGTGAAGATTAATAAGTTACAATGGCTAATGTCCCTTAAACACGTAATAACCATCGTGCTTTCTTAGAATAACAATAGATAATTACCATAATTTATACAAATATTTCTTAGGGAGTCAAGATCGTTCACCTCCCAAACGCCACAGTTATCACTTGAGCCGGTGACGTAACGCCTAGCGATTTTTATGTTGCACACGACCTTATCTTGGCTAATTTGATATGAAGTTATTTAGAATTTAAGCTTGCAATATTTTGTACTTATTTTTACTAATAAGCGCATGTGTTCTGTTTATTTGAAATGAAAAAACAAACCCCCATTTTGTATGTCGTTACTTTTACATTGTTTGATAGACATTCTCTATTCATCCGGCTAAGACACATTAACGGCTAATCCTCGTCTATATTTGTGGGAGTCACGATTTTTCTTTTAATGTGTAACATCATATCCACGTAAATCCCAATACGAATAGCTATTATAACAAAATATAATGTCTAGGCTTTACCATAGGTCTAGGTCTAGCCCAGCAACTGAGGCAGTTGGTTATCTTTCCTATGTTAGTGTATTATTGTAACTTATTTTTTAACTGTTTCATATTCCATTACGTTTAAAAGAAACGATGAACCAATATTCAATGTTTATGAACTCAACATGCTTAGAAACTCTTCTATGAAAAGTTACAGGCAAAATAAATGATAATAATGATAAAAGTTAAATATTTTCCCTGTCGACCGTAATATCCGTGAAGTCTCGACATATCCATAAAAAGGATGACGCTTCCGGCGTTGATACAAGTTCCAGAAACTCGTAGGAGGATCAGTCCTAGCGGCAGGTTTGTGATTAACATTTCAAGTCGTCCTCGCCGCTAACCATGGTGTCAACGACCATAGTACCATGACGCCAGGTAACTTATATTTAACGAAGTACCACCGACCATTTGAACGTCCTTATCTCCTTGTTGGAGAAAACAGATGGTTTAATTATCCACTTCTTTTTAAATCTACGTATAATTGTCCTTCACTAAGCCTGTGTGCGAAATGAAACCGTTTCTATGCATGTGTTATGAGCATATATTTCTTATGCAGCTGTTCGGAGTACTAATGTATACTTGTTCGACGAAGGAATTGTTCCGATGTGCGGCATAAAGAAGGATATATATATATAGGATATATATATATATATATATATATATATATAATTATAATAATATATATATATATGTATGTGTATCTATCTATCATATATATAATGTGTAAAATAAATTCTTCTGTTAAAAAGGATAACGTCTCGAGTATAAATGTCCCATAAAAATACTGTTTTAAAGCTAAGTACTATATTTCGGTGGACTTGCTTCCACCCTTATCAAGCAGTGAATGACAGAGGTAGTAACATTAGTGAAATATATAGAGGGAGATATGTCCTACTATATATTTCACTAATGAAACTTCTGTCGTTCACTGCTTGATAAGGGTGGAAGCAAGTCCACCGAAATATAGTACTTAGCTTTAAAACAGTTTTAATGGGCCTCTTATACACACACACACACACACACACACACATATATATATATATTAATATATATACTATATATATATATATATATATATATATATTAGAGTAACATAAGAGAGAGAGAGAAAGAGAGAGAGAGGGGAGAGAGATGGAAGCAGAGAGAGAGAGAGAGAGAGAGAGAGAGAGAGAGAGAGAGAGAGAGAGAATTATTACTGAGAAGTGTATGATCTTGCATCATCGATACAGTCGGCGTTAACGGTTTTCCAAAACTATCTCCACGGTTATCAGATAAGTATAGAAATAAACCGGTAGTTTTTAATTATTTTTTTTTTTTAAACGAAGTTCCAACTCAAAGTTTCCAGCACTAAGCCATTCAAGATGTATCGAATATGGAAAAAGAGAAATTAACTAATTCAGTCTCATACGTCAATTCTTGCGCTCTGAAGGTTTCTAAGAATGACCAGAATATCTTGCATAACAAGAAAGAAAGTCCAAATCCTTTTTCGTTTCGAGAATCGCCGCTTAAACTAGTTTCCCTTCCAGAGTAAATTTGAGTTTTCTATGACGCAATATTCTGCAAAGCTCTGTGCAAACGCTTTCCCTTCCTACTGGGCTATCGTCTGCCAGAAAAGAAACAACAGTATCCAGTCGTTAGACTGTTTCTACTGTAACATTTTCCATGTCTACCAGCCTAATATAAAATAAGAAAAAAAAAAATATCCGTCTTACCTTTTCTAGTCAAATGGCGATAAATGATTCATCGCAGACAACGAAACAAAGGAAATATTATGTGGTCACTTACACAGATCAAACTGGGAACACTAAACGAAGGCCAAATGGAATACAATAAATTTCCACTTATGACGACAGCTCCCAATGGCACGTATTAAGCATGTGGTAGGGCAACACCGACTGCGGGGGAAAATCGCCTGGGACGCCGAGAAAGCCGCTGAAACGGCTCATCTCAGCGCGAGGTTGCAAGATGTCACCATGGTCTACATTCTCTGACCTTGCGTCGGTCATATCAGAGAATTAATACTCACAAAAATATGTCACATTACGTTTGATTAATGCAGACAGTTGCACAGGCATGCCATCAGAGAGGATTTATATTTCAGCCGTAAAATCCTCTTGTTCTGAAGAGGACAAAGATTTCAAAATCCCGCCAATTTATTCAGCTTCTTGAAAGGGAACTTGAGTTCGACGCGCAAGTCATCAGTAAGTCTGTTATTTCCGCTGATTGCGATAATGATTTGAGAGCGTTTTATCTACATTATATCTAAATCTAATCTGAAGACACGGCCAGGAGCAGCAGAACTCAAACAATGCACTCATTCACTCAATGACATGTATTGTATGAACTGACAGTGAAATATTCATGTTGAATAACCTTTGTGCAAACACACAATCACACGAATATATATATATATATATATATATATATATATATATATATATATATATATATATATATGTGGTGGGTGTGGTGTGTGTGTGTTGGTGTGTGTGTGTGTGTGTTCCTTTTTAAATGTATGTATTACACTACAGAAGCAAGAATGAATCCCGCACATAAGTTTTATTTGTTGCATAATTTGAATAACTGACATTCCGCAAATCTACTTTTACAACTACATTGCCCCCGCGGATAAAAAGAAAAGAAAAAGAGCTTCACCCCCAATCAGGTGATAGCTAAATTTAGAAACCATGTGAAGTCTAAAGGCCGAGTGCAGCTGTACGTGATTTCAGACACGCATTGTAGGGGCTCCTCCCCGCCTTCTACATTCGTTGATGATTTGGCATTTCGTCAGCTGGTAAAACCAACTGGTGTTCAAAAAAACATTTGGTAAGCGGGTTCCATCGATAGATAGATAGATAGATAGATAGATAGATAGACTAAATGTGGGTTTGTGTGTGTTTGTCTGCTGACGTGTTCTATTCTTAACGAAGTGATCAACTGGTCGTTTGATTTTTATTTTTTTTGTTCGTTTAAGGTCAATTCCGGTTTGAAGTTTTATTAAGACGAACGAAGATTAAATTGTTCAAGCACAGAGAAGTTGCTCAGGGATTACACGGCCTTTCCATTAACCGACCAGTCCCGGTACACATGCTCTCTCTCTCTCTCTCTCTCTCTCTCTCTCTCTCTCTCTCTCTCTCCCTTAGTCTTCTGCGTGTACCTTTGTACAAAAAAAGTGAATGTACGTCTATAGTCTTGGCTGTTCTCTTCTTTGTCATTTGACTGATTTGTTTGTCGAAGAATCATTAATTTTTTTGCCATCCTCCTGTCCTGTTTGGCACTTGCTGGGAGTATTATTATACCTAAGCTATGTGGCTGCTTCCCTCTTTCTTTTCTTTGTTTATGTCTTACAGTATTTTTTTTATTTCAAGGATCGTTGTTTGTTGTCTATGTGTTTGAATTACATTTACAATCTGCTTATTTTTCGTACCTTCAAGATTCTGTTTAAACTTTTTGTTCTTTTTTCTAGTGAATTTGACTTATTCGTCATTCTACTCAATTGATGTATGTACCCGTCTGGAAATGACTGTACTGCAGACTGCACAGAATGGAACGTTAGTTTTGTTACAGTTACTCTGATGCGACAGGTGACTTCCTCATCTGGAAGAAGTTATCGCGACTCTTGGCAGAAGCCAAAGAATTTTTTCCCTCACTAGAGAGCGGTTGCTGCGTGATTCATCGCACGATCAATGAAAAAAGTTCCAGGATACTGAGCCTTACGAATTAGTTCCCGCAAGTGTCAGTGTTTTCTCAACTGATCTCAGTTATGAACTGGGTACCAAGATACGATGAACTCGTGTTATGATAACTATAAAATCCTTAAGTGTATAATCTATTTTTATCATAGAAGTGCTTCTATTCTTAATATAGAAGTGCTTCTATTCTTATTATAGAAGTGCTTCTATTCTTATTATAGAAGTGCTTCTATTTTTATTATAGAAGTACATCTATTTTTATTTTAGAAGTACTTCTATTTTTATTTTAGAAGTACTTCTATTTTTATTATAGAAATACTTCTATTTTTATTTTAGAAGTACTTCTAATTTTATTATAGAAGTACTTCTATTTTTAATTTAGAAGTACTTCTATTTTTATTATAGAAGTACTTCTATTTTTATTGTCGAAGAGCTTCTATTTTTTATTTCAGAGGTACTTCTGTTTCTATTATATAAGTGCTTCTATTTTTATTATAGAAGTACTCCATAGCCTTCAGATATAAGATAAGTTCGAAACATTATCTACAGCGCTTTTGATTATGTATTGAACTACTTTCTACGCAGAGTAGTGTTCAAGGGACTGAAAAAAGATCTCACAGTCCTTCAAAGGAGGATAAATAAACCATTTAGACTTCAAAGTAGCATCGCTTTGATTGGATTTGGGCCAAAGGCCAAGCACTGAGGGACCTGAGGTCAATCAGCGCTGAAACGTAAATTAACAGTAAAAGGTTTGAAAAGTGTAACAGGAGGAAAACATTGCAGTTGTTAGGAGAGGGTGGAAAGTCAGATGGAAGAAAGATAATAGGAAGGAAAGTATGGTAAAAGGAATGACAGGGCTTGCAGCTAGGGTGCCGAAGGCACGATGCAAAGTACCTTAAGTAATGTCTGCATTGCACAGTATGAGGTGCACTGACGGCTTGGCAGCTAACTAAGCATACCGTCAAGCTTCTATATATTCTAATAATTAATGACGTCTCTCTCGGCTGACTGAATCTCTGGAGCCTCAGAGAGCAGAGCAGATGTTAAGGTGATCATTCATCTTCCTAAACAGATCTTGTAAACGCACAGAACTCACAAACTCCCAGCTCTGGTGAAATTTACACCTTTTTTTTTCAAGGTTAGTGGTTCACAGACGATCATTAAGTCAAGGGTAGGAGGAGGAGACATAATTAGCTTCCTGCAGTTCACAGGTTTATTTTAAGGCAGGCACTGCAAAGTCGCTGTATGGGGATAGTGTACCCTGTTTGCAGAGGAGTTCAACGTTGGACGTCTGCTGTCTGTTCGATGCGGTTCTCTAGATATATAACTCTGTTCAGTCAAAGAAATGCTACTGAAATGAATAAGAAGGTGCATGCACGATTTTCCATCGTTATCGAATTCACATGTAAAAGTATGTATATATATATATATATATATATATATATATATATATATATATATATATATATATGTATATATATAGGCATTAGGAATATACCACTGGAATATATTTTCGTTCTTCGTAAAGGAGAATAAAATAATAATAATAATAATAATAATAATAATAATAATAATAATAATAATAATAATAATAATAATAATAATAATAATAATAATCCCCCCCCCAAAAAAAAAAATTGAGAGAATTGCAATTGAGAAAGAGAGGCTCCTTCCGCATTATCATCTTAAATGATGTCACATGATTTACTATTTCTTTGAACGTTCCTTATACATCGCCAGCCCACCCACTTGGCACTAAAGGGAGAATCGAAGAACATAACTTCCTTCTCTCTCTCTCTCTCTCTCTCTCTCTCTCTCTCTTTCTCTCTCTGGCACATTCGTTACGTAACTAGGCCGCTCACTGGTCACGGGTTTCTGTGACCACTCAAACATTTGTTACTCCGAGCATGTGATTACTCACAGAATTTGTATTCGCCAAAGACTCTGAATTCTTAGCGCTTGTCTGACCAGACCACATACGTGTAAACACCAATATCTGCACAGAATAACTCCGTACGCATTTGCACTGTTTGTATGCATATATGATTGTACATGTACACACGAATATGGTTACTGTCAGAGTGCTCACTCGTGTATGTGTGAGTTTGTGTGTGCGTGTGTTTGCGGGAGAGAATGAGAGATTTATAATTATGCTTCTGCATTCAGTGCCAGATGCATCCAGCGAATGCATTTTGACGCTCTCTTTATAATTGGATGGTAGTGACAGATTTCTTGGCGGAACATTAGTTAATGATAATAAGCTTCTTGAACGTACTCCTCATTTCGTAGAGTACTGCCGACCTTAACCTGTTAATGCTGCGCTGTATCTTAAATCATTTATTGCATTCCGTACCGTAGTGTAGGATGTTTTTAATGTGTACGTGATGCCGGCGATGATGTCCGTCACGTGTTCGTCCTCATTATAATAATGAATGTTATTTTTCTGTAATTAATTTCCATGTTCACGTGTAATACTTATTGAACTAGTATCTTCGATTTTAAATACTGAGCGTTGATCAATATATGTTTTCTTAAGTACGCCACCTGTTTGTAAATGATGACAAACTTTCACAATATTTGTTTAAGAATGAACAATGATTTTCCGTATTTATTGTAGTCGGGCTTCGATTTTACTATAACATTGCTCTCTCTCTCTCTCTCTCTCTCTCTCTCTCTCTCTCTCTCTCTCTCTCTCACACTTATTTAAAATGGCGACCTTGCTGAGTGCGATGAAAAATAATGGCAGTAAATTCGTAGTCAAAACCCCATATGACATATTAGGAACGTAACTGTAAAAGCAAATAGTCACATACACTGTCATTTATACATAAAGGGCATGATGAAAAAGGCTTAGAGGAAAAGAAAGCCGACTAAAAACTTATAAAAGGCAACCCTTCAAACGATTCTCATTTGTTATAAGTTGTAATCAAAGTACGTGGTCTAATATCGGAGAATTTCTTTCTCTCTCTGCCACTCCAGTTTCTAGTAATACTTAGTTACCTAGAAACGTTGTTCTTATAAAAAGACCTGTCAGCCTTCTAGGAGTTTAAGGGAACATTGTTATTGAAAAATCGGGCCACAAGTTGAGATTCTTGTAACATCGTGTAATGTACGAAAAGCGACCTGAACCTTGAGGCGGACCGATACATGGACCGTAAGGTATTGTATTTCGTTAGTTTCATGAAGTATGTAATATATAATAATACTATTGACATTCGACGTGACATCTTCATTATTTTCTCATTGGTCTGTAGTAAGGAACACGTCCTATTAATTCTGATTTCCACCCTGAGGCGTGATATGGCTTACTATTCCTTTGAAGATTGTTTTACCGATTTCAGGGAAACATGGGTGCGTGTCAGTGTTCTTAATAGTGAATCCTAACAGAAAGAACAATAGCGAAAGTACGAATAAGCTTTGGAAGTTTCTTTTGGCAATGCATTATGGTTCTGTATGTGCTAGTTTCTCGTTAAAACCACAATTCCTTGACGTTGAAATACTGTGAAACAAGTCGATTCCTTCTCTGAGACCTACTATAATCTCGTGCGCGCCACACTTCTTCCTAGAAAATTCATTTAACTAGCACACTAAAAGACACCGCCCATTATCCTCTGAATTAAATGATACTACTCAGGTGTGTCAACGATCTTCCCGAGACAAATTCAGAGAAAATACGCCATAATAAATACATTCCGCTCTAAAGTTCGATGTCACAAAGGAGCGGTCAACATCCTTCCAGAAACGGCCTCTGCCCGGAGGTCATTTCAGTCTTTACCTGCCTGGAGAATATAACAGGTTCCAGGCATTACCGCCGTTCGTCTAGTACGAGGGCCTTTCCAGCCACTTCCCTGGAATTCGCCTTGGTTTTTCCTAGTAAAGTGTTCCTAATTAATTCTGCCCACGGCGCCTTTTTATAAGCAGGTGCCTCCCGGCATCTAGGTACGTTTTTTCAAGTTACTTGTTCAGAATTCTGCGCGAGTTACAGAGGCTTTCTTGGCGTCCCTTTCACGCCCTCATTTATTCTCCAACATTTTTCAGCATATTTTAAAACGACTCTTTAGTTTTTAAGATTGTTTGCGAAGTTGATGAATAGAATTCCTCGCATTTTCCTGCCTTTTATTGTCTGCATTCAGATTTTTTTTACTAAACTTTGTTTGAAAACTTTCGATTTTTTTTTATGTAGAGTTTGGCAATAGAATGAGTAGATGCTACTGAATGAAAATGTACTCGTTTATATAAAGAAATGACGGGGAAAAATAAAAGATAAAATCCTTCTTAAGGATCGTGGTGAAAAAAGAATTCGAAGATATTACTAATCAAGCCTTTGTTAGGCTTTGCGAGAGAATTTTCAAGTGAAGCTTCTTCATTTTCACGATGGAAATGAACGAAAGCGTTGTACGAATAGATAACGCCTTAGACTGTTGTTCGACATTTTCTGTGGCCAGTCGAATAATGCACAATAATTTCCCATTTCGAGAGCACCCCCACCTTGTTTTTGTTTGGTAGTGTTTCATTAAATCTAAATATCAGCACTAGCAAACAAGAAGGTTTTCTCCAAGAGCATAGCTTGATTATACTAAAAGCTTCTGGGTAAGCCTGACTGAAAAAATATTTTAATTTCTAGGATTTCGTTCTAATTTCTTTTCATTATAACCAGAAAGCAATTAACAATTGACAGTACCCAAAAATCGTAGTATGTTCTAGATAAAAATAGACCTGATTTTGGTATTTTCATTACTCTTGTAATCAATGATACGGTATCAAGTTAGCAAAATGGCCTAAACGTAAACATTTTTGTGACTTGAAAAATAGTAGTGTGGTCTGCAAATAAAAAATTGTATTAGGATGTATTTATTTTTCATGAAAGTTATTTGCTTAGGTTTGCTTTTTACAAGATGATATAACTTATATATTCACGGGCTTGTTCTTTCTTACTTGAAAATAAAACCTTTATGGAGTATTTTTTTTCCAGTGAGAGTTTAACTCGTGCAGAAAAAAAATCCAAACTTTTTCCTTTTTCTTTTTTTTGCAGCTGTGTGCAAGTTTATTCATTACACGTTAAGGATAAATGTATTCGAGGTAGAAAAGGTCTTTGTGATCCTTTACCATGGACAAACAAAACTAGAAAACACTAGGAAAGGGCAAACACAACCAAAAACATATAAATAGGAAGATAAACGTAGAAGGCTGAAAAATGAGATAAAATAGGACAAAATTAATTTCCCCCAATATACTGTTGAGAAATCCGTTGGAAATCACGAGGATTACACCTCTGCCCAACTTCCTTGACGGAAGTAACGTATAAAAAAATCTTGAGAGAGAGAGAGAGAGAGAGAGAGAGAGAGAGAGAGAGAGAGAGAGAGAGAGAGAGAGAGCTAGCAATTGGGGGCAAGCCAGCCCAACTCTGCGCCTGTCCCAAGTCCGAATAAAGAGGAAGGTTTGGAGTCCGAGAGGGCATGCGTCTGTAAAATATATGCCAAAAATAGTTATGAAATGAGCAGTTCAAGATATAAATAGCCGGAGGAGGCTCATTATAAAAACAGCGACCCGGACGGACTTGGGGATTAAGATGAGAACACAAAAAAAAAGAGGAGAACAAACTTAAAAACGACAGACAATGAATAGGAATGAAATTTCGAAAAAAAGACAGAAAATGAATAGGAATTAAATTTAAAAAAAAAGGACAGAAAATGAATAGAAGACCACAAAAAAAACAATAGAGAACAACTAAAAAACGACCAAGACAATGAATAGGAATGAAATTTCGAAAAAGACAGAAAATGAATAGTACATTCAAATTTTTAAAAAAACAAGGACAGAAAATTGATAGGAATGGAAAAAAAATTTCGGAAAAAAGGAGGAAAATAAATTAGGAAATTTGAAATTTCGGGGAAAAAAAAAAAAAAGTCAAGGAAAATGAAATAGGAATGACATTTCGAAAAAAAAAACAGAAAATGAATAGGAATGGAATTTCGAAAGAACGTTGTAATTACACGTAAACTGACATTTAAAATTTCATCCCCGAAGTTCATTACTTCCCCACTGAAGTATTCCTTTGTTGCTCCCTCACCTAATCTTCGAAAGAATGCCCGGGAGGAAAGTCGGAGCTTTAGGCCGTTGCCTAGCCGAGGATTTATGCCTGTGGAGAGAAGAAGAAGAAGGAGAAGAAGAAGAAGAAGAAGAAGAAGAAGAAGAAGAAGAAGAAAATAAAAGACATTTAAGATCGCCAATGGATGTTTGATTCGATTCTCTAAAGTTAGAAAAATTCCGCCACTAGATACCAGGATTAATTTGATCTAAATGATTGGAGAGAGGATGAACACGTATGTAAGAGGGTTATGAACATGGCTCTGGAGGGCAGAAGAGGGAGGGGAAGGCCAAAGTTCAGGTGGAAAGATAAATTATTGAATGACGCGAAGGAAAAGGGTCTAAGAGAACAAGATGTACAGGACGGAGGAAGATGGAGAAGGCTCACTAGAAACAGCGACCCCATATAGAAATGGGAAAAGCTGAAGGTAAAGAAGTAATGGTTTTCCCAAAAAGAATACTTGGTTTATTTTCTCTCTTAATCATATTACCGTGTCTTCAGAGTAAAGCTGACCATACGTACAGTTACATGACTGGCATCGGGTTTGTCCTGCCGGGACTAGCCCGCTTGGGCATTGCCCACACACCCAGATGACTTATTCTACACACATTTCCAGGATATAGTGCGATCGAGAATGAGTACTCAGACCCGTATCGTACTATAGTAGATTCGCATCATCCGTGCATCTGATATCTAGGCACGTCCCTTACGACGCTCCTGATTGGCTGTTGATAAGCCAGTCACAGGGCTGGAAACTCTCAGTCTCTTGAGAGAGTTCACGTAGGTAGGATGTACGTTCCACCGCTCCTCAGGGATACATCTTCGAAAATTATCCTTCAGGAGATGTGGAACACACATCCTGCCAATGTGAACTCTCGAGAGAGACTGAGAGTTTCCAGCCCTGTGATTGGCTTATCAACAGCCAGTCAGGAGCGTCATAAGGGACGGACCTAGACATCAGATGCACGGTTGATGTGAACCTACTATGGTTGAAACTTTTTTTAGCAAGTGCTTCCTCACACACTCGGCAAACTATCGCGAGAGGACGGAAGGCACGACAGGCATTTGCATTTGCTGAAAGGACAACGCGACAGACCAGTCTCAACAGGAGAGGCATCAATATCTCCCCCAAAAGACAGTTAAAGACTGACCGGTTCGTGCCAGTCGCTATGAAATCAGCGTGCCAATCGCGTACGTGTATGGCCAGCTTTACACTGAAAGCAAGTATTTAATTCCTGTAACCTATTTCTGTGGAATTTTTACATTTAACTGTACGTTCTTCTACTTATTTCCTTTGTCTTTGTCTGTATACGCAGGGATGAGTGAACCCCTGGTTATATAGTCGCAAGTTTTATTTCTTTAAAATCATGTTTTAACATTTTTCTCCTATATCTCTTCAAGTCTAGGTCTTGCCGTTAGATTCTTCACACAATGGGACAGTGTTGGCATCGTAACTTTCCCGCTCTATTGGAAGCCTTACGAAAAAAAAAAGGACATCCATTGTTTCAGTAACAACCACCGCCCCTCCACCTCCCCTTTTTTTTTCGTCACGAGTGGGAGGGGAACTTGAATGTGGTGGTTCTTATCCTTCGTCTCTTGCCCAACTGAAGGGTAAAGTTTCCCAGGACAAGAGCGGATTTTGTCTTAGAGCGGCCTCTTGAAAATACAACGTGGGGAAAATGGACAGGGCGCTGTAAGGTGACAGCTCTATTTATAGGGGAGATGGCACACCATTGTTTTGCTAACCACCATCGCTGGCCGGGTTGCCATATCTGTCAAGAGGATTCGCTCGCACCGCGCGGCGTCGAGAATTATAGGGTTTCGTTGTCTCATGAATTTAGCTTTGGTTAACAATCGGAAAGCACACGCTTGAAAATGTGTGCGTGTGTGTGTGTGTGCTTGCGCTTGTTATAGCATATCATGATATTTATTAATATAAGTATATATAAAGTGTATGACTTTGCTTGTGTCTTTTTAGGCAAAGTAATTGGTCGAGCACGGGGAAAGCGATGTAGCTCCAAAACAAAGACATTGTATAGTGTCGGTTTAAAGCGATTTTGAATTTTCAAAAAAAACGGAACTGCTTAGTTTGAGTTTGCCCAAGTCTAACCTTGTCAGTGAAGGAACGGGATGCGACACTTCATAATCGTCTTCGTACCTGGATAAGTAAACCTAACAAATTTTAACCACATATACCGATAAAATGAGATCTCAATGTAATTTTCCATGCACGTCCTAATGCTCTAATAATTTAACATATGAAAGTTTCGGCCATGAAGGTCATTAAGCCTAGTAGAAATGTGTTGCCAATTATCTTCATAATTACATATCGTATTGCTCTCCAACACCTGCATTTGCATTGTGCTTACAATGCATCAAAATAGGTAGAGATTGAGTTTATTACCTGTGGGGAATCTTATGCCAAGCATAAATATATGGATATCCGACGCATTTTACATATTATTATTATTATTATTATTATTATTATTATTATTATTATTATTATTATTATTATTGATTGAAATTTATATCTACAACACATTTACAGCGTTACCTGCAGATTGTACTCAGCTTGTCCGATAATGTAGTTAGCTTCTTTCTCTCGAAACGTAATGCGCGGAGAGTCATTGACTACGGAATAGAGGACTCTAGCTACATATTTTGTTTTTCCCACAGGGCAATTCAATAAGGAAATCTTTCAGGCGATAATTGCAATTATTGTGCGACCAATAACGCTGACGTAGGTACGAAAATATGGTTCCACTGCTTCGAAATACGATGGAGTTCGCTGTTGTGTCCAGAACCCACTCGGCGGGTCCTGGTTGTGTCCAAGGTATATAGAATTTGGTTGTGTCCACATCGAAAGAGGAGTTCGTCCGGAAAATGGTTTGTTGTATCTGTCAGGATAGTCCACTCTTATGCCAGCATTAGAGTATAAAAAACAAAACTTGGCAACTCGGCCATATGTATGGTATGCCATGTAGTTACCAACTGTAATCACTACACCAATCATTCCTTACCTATTTATGTCTACTGAACCGCGAAACGTCGTCCGTCAGATCTTTGTGATTACATGGTACTTTCGATTATGTTTCAAAGTACCAGTTTTTGTTTAGTAAACGGCCCTTATTTACCCTTCAATTTTTATGTTCGCATTAATTCTGCTCAAACTGAAAATTCGTGATCTAACCTTAGCGGATTTATTAATTTATGGTTACTGAGACTGACTTCTCAACATATTGGTTATTGACTTCTTAATGTCATTAAATAGGGAGCTAAGGAAAAAAGTTAAAAGCGTTTTAATCTTCCGGAGATCATCTTAGAATCAGTTTTGAAGTTCACTTGCAAAAAGGTAGCGCAAGTTCGAGGTATTTCGCCCCGTAACGATTTACCCTTCACTGGTGGAGATAAAAACCGCCTATACTCCAGAATATTCTACGAAAGGATAAACGTAAGCAACAAAGGTTGATTCAGAGCCAAAGGTTGGGAGAAGAAAAATGTCACCCTGAGCGACTTCTTCGAAAAAAAAAAAGTCCCATTGTGGTGTGCGGGAGTGAAGACTTCATATCTCATTCATGACGCACGCGGAATGACGCAATGCAAGGCATCATCACCACACGCAAAGGCTATACAGAACGACCACACTTGCTGATAAAGACTAACACTCGCGATAACACCAACGATCGTAACGAAAGTAGATAATTCCATTTTTTATCAGGTGTGATCTAACCTAAAGGTCCACAGGTCACTACTGTTGGCATGCAATAAAAACAGTCATCTCTATCTGGGTTATCGTTAATATTTAATTAGATCAGTTTTTTTTAACATTGAGATGTAGTTTTTTTAAAGGGGCCAGGGGTCATTCCATAGAAAACGGATACAGTGACCGTTGCCATACTCATACTCAAATTGCTGAGTCAGGGATGGAAGTCATGTGCAGTAAACTTCCACAGCATTAGCCGCTTCATGAAACTTCACAGGAGAGTTACGTCACCAGCGTGTCAAAACACCATCCGCCCCCACCCACCACACTTTCACAATGACAGCCATTCACGTTTATCTTGCGTTCACTCTCGCGCTTATTGGTCATGAAGGGAGGCCCTTCCTTTGCAGTAACAATTTTCACTCCTTTAATCCAGTGCTTTGTAGGTCTCCCGCTCCTGTTTCCTTCTAAAATAACTCTCTGCCAACCGATTGTCCTCTGTTATCTATATGACCAGACCATCCTAAAGGACATTGATCCGCTTTCATAAAAGCTAGTCTTATACATATATGGCTCAATCATTTTTCTAATACCAAATTATGCAAACAATGCGTCTCATCAACTGCAACATCTTTATTTTCATTCGCATTCGAGATTCACTCTTCATTTTCATTAAGGAAAGTTGGGTCAATAATTCTTTTATTTACATTCCCACTTTAGTTTCTGCAGACATTCAACTAACTCTCTTCCCGATCTTATGGTTACAGTCTACTATAGAAGTTCTTCACCTGTTCGATGACTCCCTTCTTCCCTTATCATGACAACATCTGGTATATATATATATATATATATATATATATATATATATATATATATATATATATATATTACTCCTAAATATTTCCTTATAATCGTGCATTCCTCTATCATTTATGTTAACAATGATTTTCCTGGTTTCCACGACCCTATACTTGCTTGATTTCAGTTTACCATTTCTTCCTTCGCAAACATTTTCTGACCTTTTTTTTCACTGGTTTGTGCAGGCAGCGATAGAAGTCTTTTGGAAGGACCTGGATAGATTATTCAATTAAAAAAAGTTGAAGTTGGCGTTAAGGTACTTGCCTAGTCAAAATAAATATTTAAATTACCGATTGTTACTAAAACATGCGACGTACACAGTCAAAGAGTCCGTTGTTTCACCAACGGAAATAATAAAAACACGCTATATTTTATTAAAAATACTTTTTCTGTACTGTTTAAAATGCACATAATTTATTTATTTTTTTACATTTTCATTCTAATAAATAGATCATAAATATCCTATCCTAAATATCCTGTAGCTTTAACTCAACGAGAAACGCCTGGTTCAGACCTTTTTAGGCTTTCCTCCCCGAGTAAGCGAAAATCGCGCAAATACGCCTCGCCCCCCCACCCCCCCTTCCCACCATATCCCCTTGGCGAGAGCCCTAGAAGAAAGAAGATTGATCAGTGTTGTTAATCATGTCCAGGAAACGTTAAACCTTTTTAATGGTTTCCGTTCTCAAGCAGAATTTTCAGCTTGAAGCCAGCTGGGCAAATAAGGGACTCACTCTAAATGCTCCCATGACATCATGAAAGCACTGAGAAATTATACGGTAATATTGTATAGTTAATTTAGTCATTGTCGCTTTTTTTCTTCTTCCTCATAGAGCTTAAGGCAAAAGTTAGAATTTGAATGTCATAGTTTTGTATCTTTTTATGTGTGTAATATATATATATATATATATATATATATATTATATATATATATATATATATATATATATATATATATATATATATATAGTGTGTATGTATGTATGTATGTGTGTGTATGTATATGTAAAAGTGCACACAATATCTACGGGTTATGCAATCCACCGTTAAACATAAAAAATTCTTAAATTTGAAAAGGCAGAGGAACAGGATATATTTTTTTTATATTACAAATACGGTGCAATTTCAGAATCATGTCAATGTCGCCATTCCTGACGGTACGGGTACTCCGGTGTATCATAATAATCAAATGTAAAGGTCACAGCAATAATAGTTTAAAGACAAGGCTAAACGGGAAATTTAATTTTTTAAAAAAATGCGAATTGGGAGATGCTGTCAGACAGAATTATGAGGAACTGTCGATTGAAGAAGCAAAGAAGAAAGGAAAACCTCACCACTGCAGGAGTGGCAGAGTTTAATGTAAATTAGAGTTCGCGTGGAGGTGACCTGAGTGTAAAGAGGACATTTAGAAAGGCGACGAAGGGAAAGGTGCCAAGTGATGGTGTTGCAGAATGGAGGTGTTACTGTAATTGAGTGTCTAAACAGTCTGTACCAACAGTGTGTGATACAAGGAATTGTTAGAGAGAGAGAGAGAGAGAAGAGAGAGAGAGAGAGAGAGAGAGAGAGAGAGGAATTTTACACTCCTGGGAAACTAAACCAAAACTTTTATTTCTTTGAATGAGAGGAGTTTTAGAGTGGATGGCTTTATTAATAATTGGGTAAAGGCAAAAAAAAAAAAAAAAAAAAAGGAGGGGGGGGGGGGAGTGTAACAAACACTCTTAATAAGCTGGAAGGATCCGATTTGAAAATTGAAACGACTTGGGAAAGCAAAAAATAAAATAAAAAAAGGAAGTGTAACAACACTCTTAATAATTGAGAAGGATCCGATTTAGAAATTGAAACGACTGACAAATATAAAAGGGGGCTGTTCCATAAAAAAAAAGTCACTCCTGCGCAAGTAATCAACGGCAGGCCCCACATGGGAAGAGTGAAACACTGGGTACAAATCCCGAGCATTTCGTCTTAAATGTGTTCAAGAGAACAGATACACAGTGGCAGGAATTAGTAAATGCCAGGGTGACATCACAAAAGAATCGCTCCATTTGTTCCAAAACAAACAGCTAAAAACCTATTGATATTAAAGAAGATACTTTGCCTGGTGTGGGGCCACCTGCAAGAGAAAAACAATCGTCAATAGAGCACTGACTCGGTCACAGATGAAGTTTGGGGCGCTTCTCCTGTCAGGTGTAAATATATTTGCAACCACCTGTTTTTTGCGTTTTGTTTGGTCACCCCCGCATATCTCGTGCAGATTTCTTACGTGGCACCTGTTACATATATAGTACATACATACATACATACTCATATAGTATGTATATATATACCTGACATTTTTACGCTATTTTTTTGTTTTTATGTTCCTCATTGGACGAGTGGGTTGCGTACTCGCATACCAATCTGGTAGCCCAAGTTCGCTCCCAGCTGCCGCCAATGAGGAATCGGAGGAATTTGTTTCTGGTGATTAGAAATTCATAGCTCGATATCATGTGGTTCGGATCCCACAATAAGCTGTAGGTCCCGTTGCTCAATAACCAGTTGGTTCCTAGCTACGTAAATAAACATCTAATCCTTCGGGCCAGCCTTAGGAGAGCTGTTAATCAGCTCAGTGGTCTGGCTAAACTAAGATATACTTACGCTATTTTTTACTGAAATTCTAACGAGCAACTGGAATAAGTTTGTTAGAAATTATATAAATATTCCCCGAAGCGGGGTAGCGCCATCAGTGCACCTCGCTCAGTGCACTGTAGGCATTACTAAAGGTCCTTTGCATCATCCCTTCGGCCATAGCTGCAACTTCTTCCACTTCTTTTACTGTTCATATTCTCTTCCTTCCATCATACTTTCCACCATCTCCTAACAATTATTTTATAGTGTAACTGTTAGGTTCTCCTCCAGTTACACCTTTTAAATCTGTTCACTCTCAAATTTCCTTTTCATCGCTGAATGACCTCGTAGGTCCCAGCGCTTGGTCCTGGGTCTAAATTTTGTATTTAATTTAATTACATTAAGATGAAGACTAGGTTTTATCGAAATTTCATGCGAAAAAATTTGGATTTTCCGTTCATATACACTATCACAAATGTTAAGACAAATACCACTCTAACATCCAATTCACTAAGGGAATTATTATTTTTCTATATTATATAAGAAATAAGTCAATCTGCCATAACCAGGATTCAAACCTGTGTCTTTTGAATTTGATAGCGATGAAACAAGGACATCCATTTGGCTAATAAGAGCATCCTTATATCTTTATCGGTACTGTTGTAATAAGACCTTATTGAAATGATTCGAAGACTTCACTTTATTTAGGAAATAAATTTCCTACGGTAATCCCTTGCAAAGAAATTCAGATCAATTCATTTCTCTTTATTTCAATGGTCAGCTTAACTGAACTGGCGAATATCATGGCCTAAGTCACGCCCTTCGCTCTTTCTTTGATATTAGGAGGCAAACCACACGGACTTAACTAACTCCGGAAAAAAATCTTTCCAGATACAGTGATGACTTAGGGAAAACTTGTTCAGTTGTATTAACAACGACAAAATGAAAGGCGTGATTAATTACCCAGTCACTCAGATCCAGCCATCCGGGAAGAGCACCCAGTAACTGAATCGTTATAGGAACTGGTGAGGCTCACCGAGCCAACAGGATAGTTCCATGAGACTAGAACCAGTCTGCTTGTATCTGACGTTTTAGGTTTTGGTATTTAAACGGCGTTTGTACGTTAGTTATACCTTTTTCTAACGTCGAACTTTGTTCCGAGAACCGTATATGTATATTTAATGTAATGTTTCTGTGCAGCTGCAGATTATCCATCGATAACTCGTGCATTCGGCAGTTGTAAAATTAGCAATTCACTAGTGAACGCACGACTAAGCTTGGGTAATAAGTAAAACAAAGTCCCTCTCAAGATATTATAGGTTTTGAACTGATGTCTTGGAGGTCTTTTGCCGAATGTCATCATTATAGGTGTCGTTATGCTTGAGTGTGTTACGTCCGTGACAACCGGGCAGTTTTTCGGAGTAATGTGATATTTTGACGCCAATAAAGCGCTAATGAGAACATGTCAAAATACCATGATTTGTTTCCTCCCGGAGTAATCGTTTGGATGATGCTACACACCTCGTAAGTATTATGAGCAGTAGATTATTCTTAGTTTTCCCGGGGCAAGAACACTTAAGCGCATACTGTCTTGTAGCCTAGGTCTATCGTGGCTAGAACACTAAGCGCTTACTGTCTATAGCCTAGGCATATCGTGGGGCATTTCAGCTGTCATGAAATGAAAGCTTCGTTCCTAGAGTATGTATATGTTTCACATTGTAACGATTCAAGCGCGAGGTTACATAGTTTTGTTGATCCAAAGGCATGTCTTGCTAGCGTCAAAGTGATAAATTGAGCCACTTCAGGCTAGTCGTACGTAAATAATTGGTACTTGTGTAAGCCATGTTGCAGGTATCGGTAGTAATACAATACTTTTATCATGCGTCTATTTTTTTTATTATTTATGATAATAACAGTAGTTTAATAATCAAAATTTTGCTGCACAACGACTGATAGTAATCTTAGAGATAATGAAAAAAGTAATATTCAGTTATGCCGTTACTCCTCTATTTGCAGCAACATCATAACATTGCTGATGTTGCTTTACTATCATTAGGTCATGATCTAGCCATTATAGCCGTAATTCAGGAGTGCCGTGTCTTTATCAATGTTGTTATCGAACTTTGTGCATGATGCTGTTACAGTGAATCCATGTAAAAAAAAAAAAAGTAACAGAAAAATAGTCTCAGGAAAGAGTCAATAAGGTTTCCTAGATAGTGACCCACAAGGGTTTTAACCCGGTATGTATCCACCTTTGCGGCGTGTTTAGTACTACAAGCCCGTTGAGGATTCCCGTATAAACATAAACATAAAAGACTGTAAATATAAATATAATGACCTCAATAAATATTGTGTATTTTCCCTTGTAACTTTATTACCGGCCACTGTAAATTTATGAGTTTTATCCTAGCCAAAATTGTGACTTTTTCTCTCTCTCTTTCTGGCTTTATTACCGGCCACCGTTATAGTAATCAAGCTGCATGATGTCGCTGGTATCTTGGTTTCGCTCAAAACAAAAGGTTTCCCAAATAATGAGGTTTGTTGTGTCTGAGTGTATCCAGGTTAGCGCATTTTTTCCCATTGCAAGCACGGCCTCCTTTTTTTCTTTTTTTCGATTTTTTTTTTCTATTAAACAATATTTTTGGGAATTTTCTGCTGAGCCAAACTGATTTCAGCTTATCGAATTCTGCAGACCTCATTCACCAGAATTAGGTAAATGGGCGGAACTTGTGATTTCTTAAGTCGTATTATCTCTGGGTGCGATTTCTACTTAGATCCTAAAGAGAAAATTAAATGAGCCATATATCATATATATATATATATATATATATATATATAACATATATGTCTTATATATATATATATACATATATTATATATATATATATATATATATTATATATATATATATATATATATATATATATTAAACTACAAGAGGAATTTACTTCATTGTGGATTGTATCCCCATTTACTTAGAGGTACGAACATAGTACTGGCTTCTGCATATATATATATATATATATATATATATATATATATATATATATATATATTATATATATATAGATACGTATATATATTATATATATATATATATATATATATATATATATATATATATACGTATAATATATATATATATATATATATATATATACGTTAATATATATATATATATATATATATATGACTGGTAACAATGTTCTGTAAAACAACAGGAATTCCATCTAATAAAAGGAGCCCATAAAAAACACCAAAAATATAGAGAAAAAAAGTACTATATTTCAGAGACTGCTGTCTCCCTCTTCAGGTAGATGAATGAGAAAAAAGTTACAGAAAAGGTGGTATTTATACCAAGAGGTCCATCCACAAACAAGCCAATTTAAGTCACCCCCGCTGATAATCTTCCTTTAATCTTCTTAAGGGTTGGTTGTTGAATGAAGAGGTTGTCGATCGTGTCCGAAATCCATGCTCCTTTTGAGATGTTCATTACCTGCCTCTCTTTATTAAGGCCGATTCCATCATTTGACTCTTGTACGGCAGTTGCTGCTATAAATTACACGTGACAAATTCCAGTTTATTCTATGGTTATGTTCATTTATATGGTTTGAAAATAGCAGAGTTCTGTTAGTAAAAAAACCATACCTAACTGACCGTTTGTGTGTATTAATCTCTGGGGGAAGGATTTACCTGTAAATCCGATGTAAGATTGGTCACAGTCTGGCATGGGATTTCGTATACCCCAGAGTCCTTTGGAGATGCCTTTTGTTGGACGTTAATCAGGGATTTGGCTAAAGGTTGTTTGGGTAAGTAAATACAAAAGGGTTCGTCCCCCATTTTCCGAAGGGGATTGGTTATTCTCTTTAATCGTGTCCAGGTGGGGAAGGGGGGATTATTTTATTTTTATTGTTGGGGTGTATCTCTGGTCTTGTCTTTAGGGGGTCGGTAGAAAATTACGTTTGCTTTGTGAATTGCTTTCTCAATTATATGGTCAGGATATTTTTTAAAGACGAAAGTTTGCTTGCGAATTAGTTCAAATTCTTTTTCCAGGAATTCGTGGGAACAAATTCGTAAGGCTCTTAAGAACAAGTTACGAGCTACACCTATCTTGATAGTACTGTCGTGATAGCTAAAGTAGTGAATGTATGAAAGTGAGAACGTTGGTTTTCTGTATATGGTGAATTTGTATTCTGTCGTATCTCTGATTATTAAAACATCAAGAAAAGGAATTTTGTTGTCTGTTTCCCATTCAACTTTAAATTTGATGCTGGGCACTAATGTGTTTAATTTCGCGAGGAATTCATTAAATTGCCCCACCTATTATCCCAAAATGTTAGGAATATCATCCACGTATCTCATCCACAGCATGTTTTTGGGTTTTATTGCATTTATTACTGTAGTTTCAAAGTATTCCATGTACAGATTGGCTAGAACAGGACTTAAAGGACTACCCATACTACACCCCGAATTTTTGCTCTTGGTAGAATGATTCCCCGAATGAAAAATACGTTATTAGATGCACATAAATTCAAACTAGCTTTATTTAATTTTGTTTTTCAAAGCGCCAAAGGGAAAAATGAATCTTGAATAGGGGGATCAATTTTTACCCTTAAAAACCCTTAAAACTATCCCCCTTATTTCAAGATCAGTTACCCTTTTGGCGCTTGACCAAAATAAAATAAAAAGCGAGTTGAATTATGTGCCATCTAATAACGTTAATTTTCATTCGGGAATCCACTACAAGCAAAAATTCGGGTGGGTGTAGTTATGGGTTAGTCCTTTAAGTCCTGTTTCTAGCCAAATCTGTACATGGGAATAACTTTGAAACTACAGTTAAATAAATGCAATAAAAAACCCCAAAAACATGCTGTGGGATTAGAAATTACGTGGAATTGATTATCCTAAAACATTTCTTTGGAGGGATAAATAGGTGGTTGGGGCAAATTTTAATGAATTCCTTCGGCGAAATTAAAAAACAATTAGTGCCCAGCATCAAAATTTAAAGTTGAATGGGAAAACAGGACAACAAAATTCCTTTTCTTTTGGATGTTTTAATCAATCAGACGATTACGGGGAACAGAATACAAATTCACCATATAACAGGCAAAACCAACGTTCCTCACTTTTCATACATTCACTACTTTGAAGCTATCAGCCGACAGTACTATCAAGATAGGTGTAGCTAGTAGAACTTGTTCTTAATGAGCCTTACGGAATTTGTTCCCCAGAATTCCTAGGGAAAAAGAATTTTTGAACTAAGTTCGCAAAGCAACTTTTCGTCTATTTAAAAAATAGCCTGACCACCTATAATTGAGAAAAGCAAATTCACAAAAGCCAAACGTAAATTTTTCTATCCGAAACCCCCTACAAAGGACCTCAGACCAGAGAACTACAACCTAACCAACTTAATAAAATAAATAATTCCCCAACCTGGACACGATTAAGAGAATAACCAATCCCAATTCGGAAAATCGAACCCTTTTGTATTTAACTTTTACCCAAACACCCTTAGAACCAAATGCCCTGGAATTAAAGCGTCCAACAAAAAGGCATCTCCCAAAGGACTCTGGGTATAACGTACCAATCCCATGCCAGGACTGTGACCAATCTTACATCGGATTTACAGGTAAATCCCTGTTCCCCAGAGATTAAATACAACACAATAAACGGTCAGTTTAGGTATGGACAACAGAAACTCTGCCTATTTTTATTTTCAAAACCATATAAACTAAAATTGAAACATAACCCTAACCATAGAACTAAACTGGAATTAGTTTCCGCTCACGCTGTATATTCTTTATAGCAGCACCCACTTGCCGAAATGGTTACAAAGAGATTCAAATGATGGCAATCGGTCCTTAATAAAAAGGAAAGAAGTGCAAGGTAATGAACATCTATACAAAGGATGAACATGGCATTTCTGAGATCACGATCTGAACAACCTCTTCATTCAATACCAACCCTTAAGAAGAAGATTCACAAAAGTAAGATTATTCAAGGCCGCGGGGGTTACAAAACGCACCGGGGGTGAACTATTAACAAATTGGCTTGTTGTTTGTGGATGGACCTGCTTCAGGTTATAAATACTCCACCTTTTTCTGTAAACTTTTCTTCATTCATCTACCTGAAGAAGGGAGACCAGTCAGTTCTCTGAAATATAGTTACTTTTTTCTCTATATTTTTGGTGGTTTTTATGGGCTCCTTTTATTAGATAATATATAATATAATATCATATATTAATTATTATATAATAATTAAATACTATATATATATAATATATAATATAATATAATAATGTACATACTAAATAAACTTTGATATGAATTTTATCCTTCGCGAAATAAAACTCATCCTTTTCTCGATAATGGTTACTTTGCGTAAATGGTATCGACGGCTGCTGCAGTAAATGCAGAGGTTAAGTTTTTTTTTTTGTTGTTGTTGGCATAAGCACCCATTAATGTGGTGTTCTCTATTTTCGTAATTACGACAGGAATTGGCAAGCAATGAGCAAAGATTTTCGAACATATCGTGACCACCAATTATTGGCCAATCTTTTTTGTGATCATTATTGATTGAGGTGGGCTTACTCTTCAGCAGAAAATTAGATTGTCAAGGGGTCGCCAAAGTTTGATGTCTCATTTAACAGTCTATCACTACTGCTATTTTTAAGAATTACATTAGGGATGATTTTTAATTTTTTTTTTTTTTTTTTTTTTTTTACTTATTTTTTCTGCAAACATTTCTACGGAAACCTAGTTGTTGCTGAATAATTGACGAAAGAAGAAAACCATTGCCAAGTTATTATCATTGTCAGAAACAATATTCGGACGGTAGGTGAATACCCAGGGCCAGATTTGAAAAATCTGATTACCCAATTAGAGCTGTCATTTAGAAGTTAATTTAGTTTAACAGATGAAAATATGCGGGACTTCGGTTCTCATTAGTTTTATTTTTGCATGCCTTTTGAATGAAATTTATGGGTAATGTTTAATCATTATCGGAGATTGTTTTAGTTTAACACCGCCACCTTAATTACAATTATATATACCCCAGTAAGTCTAACTTCAACTTGGTTATCACAGTGTAAACCAGTTTACCAGGGAATTACGCTTAGAATTAGATTGAGTTGTTAGCCCATTTTCTCTGGGGATATTGATGAGGACTACGAATAAGCTAGTACATAATCTGATACTGTTTGTGATCAGCGTCCACCTAGGTTATGTTGGAAAGGAGGTTGGGAAGGTTATGTTTGGATGCTTCCCAGAATTTCACTCTTATGATTTACGGACCTCAGATCAGATGAGGATGGGGACTTCACACTGCAGTCAGGATAAGGAAACCTTGGTTTGGTTTGGTTACGATGCCTCAAACGATTTTATTTTTTGTTGGCTGGACCCACCCTACCACCCAAAATGCCCAGTTTCTCCTTTTTGGAACCCCATTACTTATAGACAGGGGACGTTTGTACCGAGTTAACGAAGCATTTCCTATGGAAATGAGTATCAGATTCTTAGGACCAGTCAGAAAATATCAGAAAAACGTGATATTTTAAATTTGTTTGTTGATTAGAATTTTAAAGGTTATCATTGCTATTATTTCCAGGCAAGAGTTCAGGCTTTCATTTTGGGCCAAGGGAAATTTCTTAATTATATTTCCTCCATGGTGGGATTTTAAGGACTTCAAAACTACTATCCAAATGACTAGAAACTAAAGACAGTAGAGAGTATGTAGCACACAGGAGCATGGGTAGGGGTAATCAAGGAAAAAATATAAAAAAGACAAGTACAGTTATTAAAATAAAAGGGGAGAAGGTGGCGAGAGCTTTAAGGAGATTAGGTTTTTCTACAAGGAAGTAAATGATAAAGGTCATGAATAAATGGAACTTTGAATACAAAGACGAAGATATAGAGATGCTGTCAGAAGGGAATCGTCCTGTGACAATGGAAATTGACAATGATTGTGGAAGTGACTGTTGATGGGATAAGAAGTGCTCTTTGTGTGACTGTTGATGTGATAAGGGGGGTTGTTTGTGGAAGTGACTGTGATGAGGAAAAAAAAAAAAACAATGAGGGCTGTTTGTGAAGTGACTGTTGATGGTGTATGAGGGCTGTTTGTGGAAGTGGACTGTTGATGGGCAAGGAGGGCTGTTTGGTGGAATTGACTGTTGATTGGGTAAGGCGGCTGTTTGGTGGAAGTGACTGTTGATGAGGTCAGGAGGGCTGTTTGTGGAAGTGATTTGTTGATGAAGTCAAGGAGGGCTGCTTTTGTGGAAGTGCCTGTTGATGAAGGCAAGGAAGGCGTTTGTGGAAGTGACTGTTGATGGTATAAGGGGGGCTGTTTTTGTGGAAGTTGACTGGTTGATGTGGTAAGGAGGGCGAGTTTGTGGAAGTGACTGTTTGATGAGCAAGGAGGGCTGTTTGTGAAGTGACTGTTGATGGGGTAAGGGGGCTGTTTGTGGAAGTGACGTTGATGAGGCAATGAGGGCTGTTTGTTTTGTGGAAGTGACTCTTGATGGAGGCAACAGGGCAGGTTGGCTTGTTTGTGGAAGTGGACTAGTTGATGGGGTAAGGAGGGCTGTTTGTGGAAGTGGACCTGTTGATGAGGGAAAAGGGAGGCGGGCTGTTTGTGGAAGTGATTGTTAGATGAGTCAAGGAGGGCTGCTTGTTGGAAGGACTGTGAATGGGGTAAGGAGGGCTGGGTTGGGACGGGACATTTTGAATGGGAAAGGGGGGCGGTTTGTGGAAGTGACTGTTTTGAGAGGGCAAGGAGGGGCTGTTGTGGAATTGGGACCGTTGACTGTGAGGGGCAAGGAGGGATGTTTGTGGAAGCGACTGTTGAGGTTTTTTTTTTAGGGTAAGGAGGGCAATTTGGGAAAGGGGTAATGTTTGATGGAGGCAAGGAAGGCTGTTTGTTGGAAGTGGGGACTTTTGAATGGGATAAGGGGGGATGTTTGTGGAAGTGACTGTTGATGTGGTAAGGAGGGCTGTTTGTGAAGTGACTGTTGTGGGGTAAGGAGGGCTTTGTGGTGAAGTGACTGGTGATGGAGTAAGGGGGCTGTTTGTGGAAGTGAACCTGTGCTGGGGTTATGGAGGGCTTGTGTTGAAGTGACTGTTGATGGGAATGGAGGGCTGTCCCTGTGGAAGTGACTGTAGATGAGTAAGGAGGCTGTTGCGGAAGGTGACTGTTGATTGGATAGGGGGCTGTTTGTGGAAGTGACTGTTGATGTGTAAGGAGGGCTGTTCTGTGGAAGTGCTGTAAAGATAGGTAAGAGGGCTGTTTGTGGAAGTGACTGTTGATTGTTAAGGAGGTCTGTCTGTGGAGTTAACCTGTAGATTAGGCCAGGAGCAGTTTTTGTGGAATTGACTGTTTGATGAGCCAGGGGGCTGTTTTTTTGTGGACGTGACTGTTGAGGGGATTAGGGGCTGTTGGTGGAAGTGACTGTAGATAAGGTAGAGGATGGCTGTTTGTTGAAGTGACTGTAGATGAGGTAAGGAGTGCTGTTTTGTGGAAGTGAACTGTAGAATGAGTTAAGGGGATGGCTGTTTGTGGCAGGACTGTCGATGAGGTAATGAGGGCTGTTTGTGGAATGACTGTTTATGTGATCCAGGAAGGGCTTTGTTTGTTGAAGGTGACTGTTGATGGGGTAAGGAGGGCTGTTTTTGTGGAAGTGACTGTTTGATGGGAACAAGTGAGGGCTTTTTGTGGAGTGACTATTGTGGGTAGGAGGGCTGTTAGTGGAAGTGACTGTTGATGTTGTAAGGAGGGCTGTTTTGTGGAAGTACTGTTAGTGACGAGGCAGGAGGGCTGCTTGTGGAATGACATGTAATGTAGGTAAGGAGGGCTGTGGAAGTGACCTGTAGATGAGGTAAGGAGGGCTGTTTTGTGGAAGTGGAACTGTTAAGATGAGGTAAAGGAGGGCTGGTTTGTGGAAGGTGACTGTTGAATTAGAGGCAAAGGAGGGCTGTTTGTGGAAAGTGACTCTTGATGTGGTAAGGAGGGCTGTTTGTTGGAAGTGATTGTTGATTGGGGTAAGGAGGGCTGTTTATGGAAGTTGACTGTTGATTGTGGTAAAGGAGGGGTGGGTTTGTGGAAGTGATTGTTTGATGGGGGTTAAAGGAAGGGCTGTTTGTGGGAAGTGACTGTTTGATGTGGGTAAAGGAGGGCTGTTTGTGGAAGTGACTGTTGATGGGGTAAGGAGGGCTGTTTTGTTGAAGTTGATCTGTTGGTGTGGGTAAGTGGGAGGGAGGGGTTTGTGGAAGTGACTGTTGATGGGGTAAAGGAAGGGCTGTTTGTGGAAGTGATTTTGTTGGAATGTGGTAAGTAGGGCTGTCTTGTGGAAATACTTAGGATGAGGTCAAGGAAAGGGCTTGTTCTTGAAGTGAACTGTTGATGGAAAGGGGGGCTGTTTGTGGAAAGTGATGTTGATGTGGTAAAGGAGGGCTGTCTTTGTGGAAGTGACTGTAGGATGAAGGTAAGGGATAAAGGGGGGCTGTTTGTGGAAGTGGACTGTTGATGTGGTAAGGAGGGCTTGTCCTGGTGGAAGTGACTGTAGATGAGGCAAGGAGGCAAGTTTTGTGGCGTGACTGGTTATGAAGGCCCAAGGGGGGCTGTTTGTGGATAAGTGACTGTTTGATTGGGATTAACGAATGCTTTGTGTGTGGACTTTTGAAATGGGATAAGGGGGGCTGTTTTGTGAAGTGGACTGTTGGAATGTGGTAGGAGGGCGGTTTGTTTGAAGTGACTGTTGAGAGGCAAGGAAGGGTGTTTGTGGCAAGTGGAACTGGGTTCGATGGGTAAGGAAGGGCTGTTTTGTGGCAGTGACTGTTGATCGAGGCCAGGAGGGGGGCTGTTTGTTTGGAAGTGGAACTGTTGATGAGGCCAAGGGTAGGGCTGTTTGTTGAAGTGGGACTGTTGAATGGGAATAAGGGGGGCTTTGTTTGGTGGAAGTGACTGTTTTGAAATGTGGGTAAAGGAAGGGGGGCTGTTTGTGGAAGTGACTGTTGATGTGGTAAGGAGGGCCTGGTCTTTGTTGGAAGTGACTGTAGATGAGGTTAAGGAGCTGTTTGGGGAATGGACTGTGATGAGGGTAAGGAGGGCTGTTTGTGGAAGTGACTGTAGATGAGGGGTAAGGAAAGGGGCTGTTTGTGGAGTGGGACTGTTGATTTGGATAAGGAAGGGCTGTTGTGGAAGTGACTGTTGATGTGGTAAGGAGGGCTGTTTGTGGAAGTGACTGTTGATGAGGTAAGGAGGGCTGTTTGTGGAAGTGACTGTTGATGGGATAAGGGGGGCTGTTTGTGGAAAGGTAAGGGACTGGTGAATTTGTAAGGAAGGGGGCTGTTTGTGGAAGTGACTGTTGGGATGTGGTAAGGAGGGCTGTCTGTGGAAGTGACTGTAAGAATGAAGTAAAGGAGGGGGCTGTTTGTGGAAGTGGCTTGTTAGGGATGGAAGGTTTTAAGGGAGGGGGGCCTGTTTGTGGAAGTGACTGGTAAGGTTAATGAAGGTAAGGAGGGCTGTTTGTGGAAGTGACTGTTGATTGATTAAGGAGGGCTTTTGGTTTGTGGGAAGTGGAGGCTTTTGTTGGAATGTGGTAAGGAAGGGCTGTTTGTGAAGTGGACTGTTGATTGTGGTAAGGAGGGCTGTCTGTGGAAGTGACTGTAGAATGAGGTAAGGAAGGGCTGTTTGTGGAAGTGAATGTTGAATAAGTAAAGGAGGGCTGTTTGTGGAAGTGATGTGGAATGATAAGGAGGGCTGTGTTGAAGTGATTGTTGATGGAATACGGGGCTGGGCTGTTTGTTTGGAAGTGACTGTTTGATGGGTAAGGAGCTTGTTTGTGGAAGTGACCTGTGGGATGAGGAAGGAGGGCTGTTTGGTGGAAGTGACTTGTTGGAATGATAAGATGGGCTGGTTTGTGAAATGAATTGGGGATAAGGGGGGCTGTCTGTGGAAGTGACTGTTGATGTGGTAAGGAGGGCTGTTTGTGGAAGTGACTGTTGATGGGATAAGGAGGGCTGTGTGTGGAAGTGACTGTTGATGTGGTAAGGAGGGCTGTTTGCGGAAGTGACTGTTGAAGAGGCAAGGAGGGCTGTTTGTGGAAGTGACTGTTGATGAGGCAAGGAGGGCTGTTTGTGGAAGTGACTGTTGATGAGGTAAGGTGGAAGTGACTGTTGATGAGGCAAGGAGGGCTGTTTGTGGAAGTGACTGTTGATGAGGCAAGGAGGGCTGTTTGTGGAAGTGACTGTTGATGAGGTAAGGAGGGCTGTTTGTGGAAGTGACTGTTGATGAGGTAAGGTGGAAGTGACTGTTGATGAGGGAAGGTGGAAGTGACTGTTGATGAGGCAAGGAGGGCAGTTGTGGAAGTGACTGTTGATGAGGTAAGGTGGAAGTGACTGTTGATGAGGTAAGGTGGAAGTGACTGTTGATGAGGCAAGGAGGGCAGTTGTGGAAGTGACTGTTGATGAGGCAAGGAGGGCTGTTTGTGGAAGTGACTGTTGATGAGGTAAGGTGGAAGTGACTGTTGATGAGGTAAGGAGGGCTGTTTGTGTAAGTGACTGTTGATGTGACAAGGAGGGCTGTTTGTGGAAGTGACTGTTGATGAGGCAAGGAGGGCTGTTTGTGGAAGTGACTGTTGATGAGGTAAGGAGGGCAGTTTGTGGAAGTGACTGTTGATGAGGCAAGGAGGGCTGTTTGTGGAAGTGACTGTTGATGAGGCAAGGAGGGCTGTTTGTGGAAGTGACTGTTGATGAGGCAAGGAGGGCTGTTTGTGGAAGTGACTGTTGATGAGGTAAGGAGGGCTGTTTGTGGAAGTGAATGTGATGAGGTAAGGAGGGCTGTTTGTGGAAGTGACTGTTGATGAGGCAAGGAGGGCTGTTTGTGGAAGTGACTGTTGATGAGGTAAGGAGGGCTGTTTGTGGAAGTGACTGTTGATGAGGTTGAAAAGTGGAAAGACACCTGGAGTGGACAGGATTGAAAAGGAGATTTTTCAGCACTCTAGTAATTCTGTGATTAATTCTGTGATTGGTTACATCAATAGTTGTAAGGTACAGTGATGCTCAAATCTCATGCGACATGACTCCATAGGATTTCGTTCAAAATTCACTAACTGGCAACCTAGCATGCTCCATATTTATTTTTTATTTCAATGCGAAAACGCGAGTATCGCATACAATAAGGCCATAATATGTTTCACAAGAGTAAAATCTGTCATATATTTAAAATTGTAAGAAAAGGTGCACGTGTAGCCAAATTTCAGAAAAAACCCTTACGAAACATTTTCAAAACTTTCGTTTCACTCATTGCTGAAGCATTTGACCAAAACGAAGTCGCCACAAAAACCTCAGTTCAAATGTTAAATAAATAAGAAAGAACGAAAAAAATTGTCGTAACATTAATAAGGCTTCCAAAGCAAACATAAAATTTGAAATAGTCCTATTTGATTGCTTTTACCCTCAACGCTGAAAAAATGTAAATATGTATATACAAAAGTAGAATGCGCCCACCGATATCAACGTGTTAGGGGAGCATGTGTGACGTATCAGTGTCGGTGCAACAACAACTAACTGGTATATAAGTAGGTCTACAATGAGTAGTGACCATTAAATTATCTTGAAAACATTTACTTTATGTGTTAAAGGAATATTTGGATTTTCATACATAATTATTTGTTATCTTTCTTAAATATTTGAAAACTGATAGCATACTAGCAAATATTCGCCTATTTGTCAAAGCCAAGATATTATTCCTAGGCCTAGGTGTTAGGTTTCTTTACTTTACACTTAACATTCACATCTCTATATTAACAATTTCTGGCCAGAAGCAAATGAGGTTATCTATAACATTCTTGCAATTCAAGTTACCTTGTGAAAGAATAAATTATACACCAAAAGCGAGCAGAAGGAGTTTTAAGAAAATAATATTGTAAACCAGTTGAAAAAAAGTGTTCCATATTTGCCTTGATATTAATACTTATGATATTTCGATTAATAACCATCTTCTCCATATAACCAAAATCATCATCATCTTTTATTCCTCAAAGAACAGGTAATCTCTACAAATAAAACATTAGTAAAGATTACATCTCAGGAAGCTTAGATTATTTTTCTAGGCCTTTAAATCATTTTGACCATACAGGCAGCTTAAATACAGCCTGAAACTTCAACATTCAAAGAACACTGGTTGTAATTCGTATTCCTCAAAGAACAGGTGATCTCTACAAATAAATTCATTAGTAACAGATCACATCTCAGATGGCTTAGATTATTTTTTTAGGCCTATAAAACATTTTCCAACATATAGGCAGCTTAAACGCAGCCGAAATCTTCAACATTCAAATAAAACTAGTTTTAATTCATATTCCTACATTGAAATTGTTGTTATGACTGTTGAGCATATTAGGTCTACTGTCACAATGCTGCAGACATGGATATGTTGACCAGTCCGAGGAGCATGTTAAGTGTGCTTTCATTGCTGGCACCGCTAACCTTATCACACCACACTTGAACTGAGCAACGTAAAGATAAAAAAAATAAAAAAATCAATTCAAATCACACAAATTAAGAGTTATACCAATGGATAAAAGGGATCATATCTATTTAACCATAAGGAAAATAAGGCTAGCTGTGAATTCGCAAACTTTTCGACATGAATGACATTACAAATAAAAAAATAAAAAAAATACCACTACTTGGCAACGTCACGTTGAGTCTGAGAATATGGACGATACAAAAAGAATCATGTCGCATGAGATTTGAGCTCAACTGTACATGTGAGAGAAAGAAATGGGTGAGAGAAACTGTTTCAATATAGAAAGATACAGGTGATGAGAGAACTATCAGAATTATTACCTTCACGCTAAGGTAGGTTTATGGTTGGATTTGATTGAGAAAGTAAGACGAATGACAAAGGGATTGACAAGGGACGAACACTTGAGGAAGAGGGGTATTGATGCTTGCCTTTGATTATTTATGTGAGAAGTTTCAAAGACAAGGGAAACAGCAATATGTGTATGTGGCATACATACGAAATTCTTATGATAGGCGATGTGGAGTGTTGAGGATGTTTGGTATTGAATATATAAGTTGTTGATACCATTTCAATGTGTTCTTGATGAACGGGAATCATGTCACAATAAGTAGATAGCAACCAAGTACAATATGTAGATAATAAAGGCTTGGTTTAAAAATAGGACTGAGATACTCTAGCCAGTTCATCATAACTTTTGAATTATTGTAGTTATAGTGATGCACGAAGTTAGGGAAAAGGCAGCACATGTATTTGTAAATTTGTAGGACAAGGAAATGAACCATGAATAGTGTGTGGAATGGTCGATGTTTGCAGATGACACAGAGCTGTGAAGTGAAAGTGCCCAAACTAACAAATGAGTTCGAAAGTTTGACAAAAGGAGAAAGGTGCGAGTAAATGTGGGCAAGAGTACTAAGGTTCTAATAGGAAATGGAAACTTAGAAAGTGAGGCAGTTAAGGTTAGCAATAAAAGTATAAGAATAGATGTGGTTAATTTTAAGAGGTATGAAGGAGTAAACACAATGGATGATGACAGGATCAGAGAAGAGGAGAATTAGAAAGAATGGGGCATGGATTTGTTCAAAAGGTTGGGGAAAGACATGGAATGCCTTAATAAGTTAAAATGGAAATTAATGAAGGGATTGTTGAGCCAGTTTCCTTCATGGAAGTGAAACATGGATATTGAATGTATATGAAGAAAAAGCGGTTGAACCCGTCGAAATGGGGGGTTTGCTTAATAAATGTGGTGTTAAAAGGAATGTAAAGATGTAAGAAGTGGTGGAAAGGTTTGGATGGAAGGGATCGGGTTGGTTTGAAATGGTTTAGCAAGGAGGATGATAGGTCGGGGAGGAGAGTTTGTAATTTTGATGTTCGAGGATGGAAGAGGAGAGGAAGCCATAAAACGTTCAGGGCAGCTCTTGTGATAAAAGTATTAGAAAGGAATGGTGAAAATGCATGCTCATTAGAATTTTGTGTAGGAGCTAATATGGAAATTTTCCATACGGAATTTCATCCATGATTCAGCAGTTAAAAGTATGAAATTGGCAATAAATATATTAGTTTAGTGTAGGCTACTTCCTGATATGTAAACGACTTATATATATATATATATATATATATATATATATATATATATATATATATATATATATATATATATATATATGAGAAAGTTAACAGCCTCAAAGGAAAACTGAAACAGGAGAGAGATGCATTTTCAGTGTTTCAATTTTCCTTCGTGGCTGTAACTATGTTCGTATAATCAGGTTTTTGTATTTCTTCGTGTAAAAAAAAAAAAAAAAAAAAAAAAAATTATTATATATATATATATCATATATATAATATATCTATATATTATATAAACTAATAATATAAAAAATTATATATAATATATTATATAATAAAAAAAGTCGTGGTGTGTAGCATTTGTAAACAGAAAGCTTCAATATGGAATTCCACTAACAAATTATGTATTAGGAACGTAATTCATGTGAATTTTTTCCACCTCATTTCAATGTAATCCGGTTTATATTTTCGTGAAAAACAAATCGCTACCATTTACAGCGACCTATTTCCTAAAGACAAAGCAGCTGTGTTAGTAACACAAACACAGAATACTATTTGATCTTGTTTCCGGCTGTCATGGTGGGTAAGGGATGAAAATCTTTTTCGAAATGAAAAATCCTGAAGCACAGGAAATCGGCACCGAATTTTCTTCATGATTCGCTGCGACAGACTAGGCGTGTTTGTCACTTCAATAAATACTATGTATGTATGTATGTATACAAACCACACTTAAGCTCCAGAGTGCGTGGGTTCGAATCACCCTGGTGATGTGTAAACAACATTTTTGTGTAATTAGGGTATTCATGTTTATATTAATTTTCATCTAATTGCCTGTACAGCGAATGTTGCCTATTTACAGTTGTAAGATTTTTTAGGTGTTTGTCACTCGTTTGTATACAAACCGCACTTAAGCACCAGTTTGCGTGGGTTCGAATCATCCTGTTGATGTGTATACAACACTTTTGTGTAATTGGGGTATTCGTGTTTATATTCGTTTTCATCTGATTGCTTGTGTAGCGAATGTTGCCTATTTACAGTTGTAAGATTTTATAGGGTGTGATATTTACGTAGATCTGATTATATCGTAGACGATTGCCTTAATCATCAACACAATTCATCTGTTAAGTTACACCTTTTTATAGTTTTATTTATTTATCTTTTTCATCTCTCTCAGCATGAGCATGAAAGGTGACGTTCCATTTCCTGCCTTGGAAACTTTTCGAGATTGTGTTGACACATCGAAATATTGCTGGCGGGTGTTTTCATTCCTCTCTGACTTGCTCGACCTACCTTCGCTTATGAATAGCATGATATCGCCTTGCTTTTTAGCAAGAGCTTCCTTATTGCGCCCTACTTACGATGGCATTCGTCTTGCGTGCATTTGGATGCAATGTGGTTTGCTGTTGTTGTTTTCTGCCATTCGATTAGTAATCTTATGTAAGAGCTATTGCTCCCAGGTCTTCATTATTCATGACAGTAAAGTTATTCTTCTCCTTTGAGTATGTTATTCCTTCATTTGCGTCAATTTCTTCATTTGCGTCAAATAGAGAGAGAGAGAGAGAGAGAGAGAGAGAGAGAGAGAGAGTCTTGTAAATGAATGACTGATTACAAGTTATCTGACGTCATAACTGCAGTGGAAAAGTATTGCTAAATCATTCTGTAAACAGCACCCTCCCCGTCCCTTCATCTTATCTCCACGGGTTAAGTAGCGTCACACTTCCAATCGCCTTCTTGAACCTAATAGTGCCCATGGAAAGTTACTTTTTCGAGAACTTTCTTCACTGTGTTCGTGCCCAAGGAGTTTTTTTTTTTTTTTTTTTTTTTTTTTTTATTTTTTTTTTTTTTTTTTTCCTTTTTTGACCAAGGGAACCTCTCGTACGTTTGCTCTCTCATGTATCCCTTTACAGTGTGGGTCACCTTCCAAGAAAAGTCAAGGACTCTCTGACAGGTAAATACATTCAGGGGAAAGGATTTGGTCATTCCCTTTAAAATGGAATCTCTCTTGACCTTACCTAGGTACGTACGTACATTAACATTCTGTACCCAAGGAGACTTGCTGTTTATGTCGAAATATAATATTTTTAAATTAGGAGAGGTTACTCAGTCCTGTGTGGTTTCTTGATATACTGTAAAAATATATATATTTAAGACCGTGGATAACATTAGCGTAAACACTGATTTTATTATTTGTTGTTTGGGATTCTTGGCTCCTTACCATCTTAATATTTATAAGCATGTCGCGCCATGAACCGATTCGTCTTTGTTTGTGTCGAAAACATCTCGATTTGCAAATAAAGAAATTCCCGGCAATGTACATGAACTGCATATCACTAGTTCTGTACAGCATGTGGCTTTTTGTGCTGGTGTGCTGTCCCACCCACATGCCCAACGACAAGGCATACATACATACGCACGCACGCAGACTGATTTTAATTTATTTTTTGTTTTAGAATTCTAGTTAACTTATTTCATTATGAATCTTTGAATTTATTTCTTTGATAGCTGGAACTGAACAGCATATGCTCAACGTGTTTAGTTGTATTTTGATTGGGCAAGCCGTTTCGAGCTTAAGAATGAAATTGTTGTATAGGATTTACGGACAATGGATGCTGTTGTATTCTTCGACCGAGTTGAAACAAGTGTATCAATGAGATTCGGGTCTGTCATCTTGAATTCCGTTTTTCTTGATTGGTAGGGGCCGCTCAGTGACACATCATAAAAAAAACGCATTACGCAAAGAATAGAGGTTACAGTGAGTCACCAGTGAATCATCCAAGCAGTGAATATACTGTAATCTTATTCTTAGTTTAGACTAAAGAACATAAGCGAGAGAAAGAATAGGAAGTCCCCATGAAAGACGATGAATTGGAGCTCTGTGAAGAGAAGCAAATGAAGTATGCTGCTGTTCTTCCTGCAATACAGTTTAACAATATTTCTGCCCAGGAGATTATACATATGAAAAATTTTATTTATGGTGTGCTCTGAAGTGCGACATTCCGTACTGGCATAAGACCAGATTAAGCTAGGACATAAACAACAACAATATAACCGTTGCTGCAGATTTTATTATTTGTTTCATCATCAGCACATTTTTGGAAAGCGTTCGAGTTGCTTTATGCGAAAGGAACTTGGGAAGTTGGGCTGCCTTACGTTCAGACATAAACATATATATGGTCTAAACATATATATGGTCTAAACTCTTAAAGACATTTGATCCCATTTTTACAAGTACGGAAAAATTGCAATTTTTTAAAGAATTATCATCATGCGCCGTGGACATCAGATTTTATAATTCTATAATGACATACAGATATAATAGTTATGAAAGGTAATCAAATTGGCAAGACGTAAGGACGATTTCACTTCCTGCGAAACATGGGAAAAGAGCCAGTTTCTCTCTCTCTCTCTCTCTCTCTCTCTCTCTCTCTCTCTCTCTCAGAGTATTATGACTTCGCAGAAAATCCTTCCCTGCCGGAGTCGGACTGTCTGGAATCGTCGTAATTGACATAAAACCTTTCGGCCCATTATTGTTGCCAGTAAAGGAAAGAATTGTCGAGGGTGGGTAAGGG
Organism: Macrobrachium nipponense; assembly: GCF_015104395.2. Lineage (NCBI taxonomy): Eukaryota > Metazoa > Arthropoda > Malacostraca > Decapoda > Palaemonidae > Macrobrachium > Macrobrachium nipponense. The sequence continues at coordinate 34,135,044 of NC_061094.1, forward strand.
GTGGGGGGAGAGGAGAGGGACCTTCTCAATTGCCCTAATGTGTGTGTGTATATATATATTATATATATATATATATATATATATTATATATATATATATATATATATATATAAGATAAGATAAAAATAAGAGAGAGAGAGAGAGAGAGAGAGAGAGAGAGAGAGAGATAGATTGTCGTAAGGATGTAATCTATTAATAGTTTTGCGATTTGCTGTTGCAAAACAGCTGTCGCATCAGAAACATGATTATTTTGGCGAAAGAACTTCTGCAACCACAACGGCATGAATGATCAAGTTATCGGAAGACTATGATAGACCCTATAGAGATTTTTTTTTTCACTTATTGCAACAAAAGCAAACAGACGCATGAGGTTGATAGCTTCTACGGATTATTAGTACCTCCGTCATTGACTTTGGCAGGTTATATATTCCCCCGTGTTTCCGTCTGTGTAGATAGGCCTGAACTCTCAAGAGTGGGTGGGCTTTTTACTATAGCACCTAGCCAATATGGCTCTTCGGTGACCTCTAGAATGGTCAATTCTGGGAGCAGTCAACTCATAATGCAATCGTGGTAACCTTCTCCTTCTGGTGAATTATAACGGTTCGAGCACTGGCAACAATTTTTTATCACAACAATTGTTGTGATAGAAAAAAAAGGCCTCGACGAATGTTATTGTATTCTACCGTCCCGAAGCTCCGACGAAGGAACCTTTATTCTATACATGCTGTTATTACACACGGGAAAATAGACGTGAATACACATTACGTTCTGATTGGTTAAGAATCCGTTCATTTCACTGCGATTTACGAGTCTCTACCTTATTTGAATATTCTATTCTGTGGATTATTAAATCAGACATTAAAGGTCTGTATAGTAAACCGATTAACTAGAGAGGTAAATATGTAACATAGCCACGAAGTATAAGAGGAATTTTGGGTGAGGAGCTCCATGATATATACTGCATGATCAGGTAGAACCTGTTTACGAATCGAGAGACATCTTGGCACTGGCATTTACAAAAACGTTACGTTTACACAACAGCTGCGTCCCTATTCCGTGGAAGCTGGGATTATTAAAAGTATGCGTGAAATGTCATTAGCGGCTAGCCTAGGCGGTTGAAATCTAGATGTCTGAATTTAAGGCAGTGATTCTAGACTTAAGATATTTTTTTTATAGCGAAGACAAGGGCATTTTATTCGATATTGTCTTCCCTTGGCTTTCTGTCGTTCTGCATTGTCTGAATGGGGTCGTGAAATCGCTCAGTGTCTGTGAATTACAACTTCGGTCACACAACAGCCAACAATGGAGGTACTCGAATATTTAGCTGAGTAATCCCGGTTCAAAGAACTGATCCTTTTTTTTCTTTTTTCTTTTAATCAACAGAAGCAGTTTATTCTTAGAACAAAGATGTGACAATATTCACGTACTAAGACACTTGATTCATAATACAAACTTAAACGAGAATGAAAAGGAGGTTCACTCCAATCTGCTTGAGTTACTTAGTGGTAGGATGTTAGTCAGCACGAGGAAGAATGTTACTTGCATCACGTAAAAACTTGCAACATTATATTCCATGTAATGCAAAGGTTCAACTTGAAATTAACCTTGGAATCATCATTTCTTATCAATTTTGTGTGTGCATATTTTAAATACCTTTAATCATATATATCTATTAGCTATTAACCGTCTTAAAAGTAACTCTAAAAATATGTAAACTAACTTTGTTAATTGCCTGTCTGTATATACATGTACGTTATGTATGCATGTATGTATATATATATATATATATATATATATATATTATATATATATATATATTCATACACACTCACACACACACACACACACAGGCAATTAACCAAAATTCCCAAAGTCAACGGATTTGGCCTTAACGTGTAAGGCCTCAACACCTGGTCTTGTGACACATATACCTAGTGCCGAAGCGGTAAGTTCAGTTCACTAAAGTTGTTTGAGGGAGCATTATATGCCAAGTATGTTAAAAACTCAAGTCGTGACCTTCTCTCTCTCTCTCTCTCTCTCTCTCTCTCTCTCTCTCTCTCTCTCTCTCTCTCTCTCTCTCTCTCTCTCGTCAATTTAGAAGCGAGAATAGAATGGTATCTTAGACATGGACTACTTTAACAACTCTGAGACTCGGTACTTTGTGATTAATAATGTCAGTTAGAATTTACTGTAATGTGCGAAACATTCGTTTATTTATATACATAAATCGGGATTTATTGAGAAAACGAAAAAGTCTTTCAGTACAGCGTCAAGTGTATCGAAAGGATATGGAATGCATAACACGAAATAAGTCTTGGTTTTATACACACAAACACACACACACACACACACACACACACATATTTATATATATATATATATATATATAAATATATATATATATATTATATATACATATTGTGTACACGCACATATATAATTATATATATATATATATATATATATAATATATATATATATATATATATATATATATATATTATGGGCATATGTAGGTATTCTTACCGAGACATGAGCTTCGTCACGTGCACAAGGTTCGTGGAGAAAACAAAAAAAACTCGAGCAAATGATGCAACAGCGGTGTTTCACATTTGCAACAGCTGCTCTGGTTGGCTGGGGGTCGGTTGGCGGTGGGGGGAGGGGGGTGTGGTCGAACAGGACGAGCCAGCATTAGAGAGAGGGGGGAGGGTGGGGTGGGTTGGGGGCGTTCACACGAACGGAAGTGGTGAAAGTCCCCAAGGTGAATTTTATCTTTGCTTTATTTCAGCTCATTTGCGAAAGATAGCGGCATCAGCGGTTCAACTGAATATAATAGTTACCGATTTTTCTTTCTTGGGACGAGGATGTCGGGTAGATTTAAAAATCAGCTGGTGAAAGTGCTGGCATAGATCACTAAACTCAACCTTGGAGATAAGCTTTTGGGAGTTCTGTAAATATATTGACATCTATTTTTTTAAAATTCAAGTTTACACTCTCTAATAGCTATAGCATTCATGTGGGAGTCTCTTACCTTGTGTAAACGAAAGTCAAGGTCCCTGCCGATTTGCCGTACGCTGCTGAGGCTGCAGACGAATCTTTATCAATCACTCACACTATCAGGTTGAAATCTGGCAATCTCATAACCTTGACCCTAGCATTCAGACGAGTTGTTTTGTTTTTTGCATATTGATGACCTAGTATAATTCAAGAACTTGGACAAACGACATTTAGACGAAGTACTTATTAGGCAGTTGAATTACCCATCTCACAGTTATCAATTTTCGCACAACTTGAAAAATTCAACAAAATATTGATATTTTTTTCACCACGGAAGAAGAAATATTTCACTGTATTGATAAGAATGAAGGTTACGTAAAGATATCCTAGACGTCGTCGTCTTTTGATCCCACGAACACCTCCGTATTTTTTATGAATAAAAACCTCAGATTGGAATCACTCGCACAGTTGCCGGCCTCCTGCAGTCCAGACATGCTGGGACAAAGGTGTTGTGCACTTTATATATTGATCACTCGGCCCCACGAGGAAGTTGCCACAATCTGTGGAAATGTACGAACGAACGCACTAATTCGTCATGGACGTATTCGCGAAAGGCATCTAGCTCTTTGGATAACATTTACCCTTCAGTTGGAAGTTATTCTTGTCGCCTTCAAAGAATAGAATAATGGGCGTGCGTGTTATTCCGCATAAATTTTGCTCCCATTTTTCTTGACGAACAAGGTTACGCCGTGAAGAATTATTTCACAGTGAATTCTCTTCTTCCGTGAGATATTGTGAATAAACCCAATGAAAGATGTTAGCACCGTTTCTCGTAGGAACATAAGCACTGAACTGAAAGCAGTTTTGAGTTCTCTGCCGATGAAGTTGTCGGAAATTATGTCAAGAACGTTGTGTCTATTGGGGTTAATCGCTGAATAGTCGGTAGAACGTATTCCACAGGAGGAGGCAGGACGGACAGGTGAAGTAATAAAACGAGACACATCTACATGTTAGGAAAGCAGGCAATCGAAATCACAGGTGTGTCAGCACGTGACACCGAATACCGGCAATCACTTTGGATAGATTAAACCCAGTAGCAGTGGCTATTTTTATAAATAATGGAACAGTCGGGATGTATAAAAGCAGGGTGTTTCATACTTTAAGAGAATCGCGCTGTGAACGATTGAATATAGATACGGCCAAGAGTTATCATTAGGACGTCACCCGTCAAATAACCTTTGAAGACCAAGATTGCAAAAACTAGAACTTGAACACTTGCCGAGAACCTTGCGTTGCTCCAAACCGGTACTTCGTGGTTAACGTTTGCAACGGATGCAAGAGCAGGATTTTTACTTCTATCTTTTTTTTCACAAATTTTAAATAACAGAACCGGCGACTGAAATAAGGTTATTACATTTAAATGAATTTTCTCCGAGAAGAAGGTGAATCACTCCTCATTTTATTTTCTGATGTAATGAGAAGCCTTCTTGCAGTATATTTTTGAAAGCTGTTATCACGACTTGAATGGTAGTAACATTACACAGACTCACCCACAGGAAAAACCTTCGTGTTGCTAAAGATGTAACGATTTAGGTTAACGATGCTCCGTCAGCTGCTTGCGCTCAGTTGCCTGCATAATATTTCGGATTCATAACTGGTCGTGTTCGCTGTGGTGTTTCATGCGGTAACAGAAAGTGCTGTGTGCGGAATTCTTGGTGAATAATCGAAGGACCTTTTCATCAATATACCCTCCAGGCAAACCTGAAGCTTCCTCTCAAGGGAATCCTTTCTCTTTCCTCGCGGTTTCAGGCGTTCCAATCTCCTCTCTCTCTTTTATGACAGAACGTCCTCCTAATAGGTGGAAGGCTTTTGGACTGTGGCTGCTTGTATGCTTGGCCTGCTTTGCCGTAGAAATTATGATGCTTGAGCCGCATGTTATTGCTTGTTTTAACATTATCAGATACTTCGCGTAGCTATCGTCTTCATTACAACTTTAGAATTATTTGCAAACCGACGAAGGTTAGATGCAGTCTTAAGTTCCATTGGCTGTTAATCAGGTAGACACTGAAGGTAATAACAGATTAGATTTACGCTCAGTCATGCAGTGCCAAAATCCGATCTTTTGGGCAAGATGCTAATAACATTGGCATATGGAAGATGAGTGTTGGATTTTGAAGTATAAATCGTGCCTTTGCTGTTGGTGTTTTGCTTTTATTTGTCCACACAGTTTTGAGGACTATAGATAACTACTCCGTTTTTATTTATATAGACCCATAAGGTAGTTGACAGTATTCTTCAGTTTTTTCTTTTATTGTATTAGCACGTTTTATATATTTCTAGTGCAGTCATCTATATCGTCCAGATCGAATGAATGACAGTGTTTCCGTAAATAGATACTAATGCCACCAGTCTTCTCCAAAGTGGCTCGTTAGAAACTAATTTTCCTTTTGAGCTGCTATTGTTGTGTTAAGTCTAATGTAGTACTAACATGACAATACCCAAAACTGCTATTATACCAAGTAAGCTAGTTTCATATTTATGACGATTTTCGCAGAAAAAAAAATGTTGCCTCTAAAGAAAGCACTTTCAAATGTATTCTTGTTCCTGCTGCTGCTAGGGTAATATTTAGTAGATTATTCGTTAGGGTCGTTGCAAGATCTAATTTATGCTTTGCATTCTTTGGCACGCTTGACCCAGGGTCAGGGATGGGAAGGTATGACTGCGCAATTGCGCAGTGTGTTTTTTATTTATTCATTTTCTTAATTCCCAGTACACAGACCTTGACATTTATATTTAGATCTTTGGGTCGTTGAGTACACCAACACAACTACGAGTTGACATATGTTGACTGAACATAGCGAAGATGCCAATAATACCTTTCTCCAAACCTGTGGTCTACTGGAAGGTTTCAGTACTAAAACTTATTCATTCTCATGTAGTCCTGGCTTTTTCTGTGCTAAAATAAACAAACCACTGTTATGGCGTTGGATTTTTGTTGGTATTCATATCAGGGCGGACACAAATGTTCACTCTTAATATACCAAATTCCTAATGATTTGAAGAAGCTTTGACAGCCAGGTAAACTTATTAGTGGCTTCAGAACATTCCTTAAATCGGGTCGAAAATAGCTGGGTCTTATAAAACACGGACTTGTCTCTCATAATGATTCAGATGTAATGTGAAGAAAAATACTCTACAACTTTATTTGACAAGATTATGTAAGGGCAGTGAGTGTTCGAAGATGGTTGAATAAGAAAAATGATTACATACATGATTTGATAAAGTTTTGGTTTGTGGGCCAGCTATCCAAATTCCATTTTTCACCTTAACAGTACGACCGATTTTTACAGTACGACCGATTTTTTTTTTTTTTTCTTACGGACGACTGTTGATGTATAACCTGATCAGTTCAGTTCTATTGAGATGACTTTTTTGTCTCTCCGTCTGCCCTCAGATCTTAAAAACTACTGATGCTAGAGAGCTGCAAATTGGTAAGCTAATCATGTACCCTCTAATCATCAAACATAATAATTAGCCATGATCTTGCATCTGGTATCGCTATAGGTACCAACAACACAGGTCACCACCGGGCTGTAGCTGAAAGTTTCATGGGTTGCGGCTGAGAGTTTCATACAGCATTATACGCTGTACAGAAAACTCGATTGCGCCGAGGAAACTTCGGCGCATCTTTTACATGTTTCTTTTTTTTATCTCACTCGATGTTTCAGGTTACATTAATCCGCCTTCATAATTCATAAGAATTTTCTAATCATCAGACTGCATTATTGCGTTTGGGTTCTACTTAATCTTGATGAGATCTGATTTTGAGTTTTGTGAAAATTAGATTATAAAGCCAATCGCTGGGGTTCCTCAGCCATTCAGCAATCGAGACAGTAAAGAGAGAGAGTTGGAGTGGCTGGACAGTAAGATGGAAGAAATGAAGCGGGAATGAAGATAGAGTAAAAGGCTAAAAAGTGTTACAGGCAGTTAAGGGCCGAAAGGGCGCTGCAGACAACCTCAGGTAATGCCTTCAGTTCACCACGTGAGGTGCACTGACGGCACTAGCCTCCTAAAACAGACCTAATGTCTCTTTGATTCGTTTTACACTCCCGTCATCCCCGGACGTCTGAATAGTTTACTGTAGCTCCATAGTTCCTCGTTAGACGAGTGGTTTTCGCGCTCGGCTACCAATCCGGTTGTCCTAAGTTCGATTCTCGGCTCGGCCAACGCGGAATCAGAGGAATTTTTTTCTGGTGATAGAAATTCACTTCTCGATGTATGTGGTTAAGCGCCTCAGTGGCGTGATCGGTATGGTCTTGGCCTGCCACTTCGGTGGCCGCGAGTTCGAGTCTCGGGTATTCCACTGACTGGTTAGAGATGTGTATCTCTGGTGATAGAAGTTCACTCTCGACGTAGTTCGGAAGTCACGTAAAGCCGTTGGTCCCGTTGCTGAATAACCACTGGTTCCATGCAATGTAATAACAATATACAAACAAAACGATATTATGTGGTTTGGATCCCACAATAAGCTGTAGATCCCGTTGCTAGGTGACCAGTTGGTTCGTAGCCACGTAAGAACATCTAATCCTTCGGGCAAGCCCTAGGAGAGCTGTTAATCAGCTCAGTGGTCTGGTAAAACTAAGATAACTTAACTTTAACTCCATAAATTTCATTTGATTTAAATGATCGTTTAGATTCCCCGACTTCTAAACTAAATCTTCAATACTTAAAAGACCCTGTATTGTACTCTCACCTAATTCTGTATTTACTTCAAAGGTAAACCACTTTTCAGGTGTTGATATGAATTACGTTTTAGTGACGAGACCTTCATCTTTTCAAGTTCAACCACCAGATGTCAGCACGTGCTCATTAAAGGCAAGTGCAACGATTTGGGAAATAACGAATGTCAGAACCCTTCCAGTGAACGTAATGGGTAGCCATTGCGTTACAATATACCCCCAAAAAACCTTTACCCAAGATTGTGGTTGATATGGGTAGCGTCTTCTATTTGTTCCCTTCAGTCAATATTCTGGTTGATATGGGTAGAGTCTTCTATTTGTTCGTCTTTGTCAAAACTAGAATGATTTGCCAAAGACGCCTCTGGGCCTGTAAACCCGACTTATTCGGGTCCGTCGCTAGATTTTTATTTTCCTCCGTAGGGGGTTAAATGCAGTCAGTGCACGTCACGTGGTGCACTATAGGCATAAAGTAAGGTTCTTTACAGCGTCCCTCCGGCCACTAGCCGCAACAACTTTCATTACTTTTACTTACCTCCGTTTATATTGACTTTCCACCCTCTACTAACCAATATTTCAAAGCCCAACTGCGAATTTTCCGCCTTTTTACCTACAAAACTTTTCACTCTCAATTTCCCTTTCATCGAATGACCCCATGGATCCCAGTTGGCCTTTGACCTAAATTTCTTTTTCCATTCCAT
>NC_061094.1:34148477-34160694 GCF_015104395.2 Macrobrachium nipponense
CCCCCTTTTTTTTTTTTATTTACGTCAGGTGTGTCACCTTCTTGTTTTTGTGCTGCTGTATCTTTCTCCCCTTTCCGAGTAACCTCAATCTCTCTGTGATTCCAAGAACCGAGTCCACCATGCCGCCGGTTGCCCAGCCCATTTTCCTATTTGTATCTCGTACACTTCCGCGAAGAGAACGTTGCTGAGGTCACGGAATCCCCCCACTTTGCGTCCCGTCCCTCGTTTGAACAGGCTGCCTTGAGCTTTCGGCTTCAATTGCATAGAATTATCTCCGGCTGATTAAGCTTCTTAGTGTCGCCATTGTCCCTCCGCTGATATGAATGTTGGATATGACAAAGAATGCAGCTGTAATTTTCTTGATTGTTTATATTATGTCATAGTTATGAACTAAATATTGAAGAAGTTTAAATTAGCGTGCGTTCATGCACGTGGATATAACATTGTACATTTCTGGAGCAATTAAGCAACGCTCTGTCACTGTCGTAAGTGGAGTTCGATTATTTATTATCAACGTTGTTCGTTTTACTATGGAATAGTGAGATTGAGGCGTTAAGTAGCTGATAACCCCTTTTAAGCATGATCCAAGCCGAAGTCACATCCACGTTACAGGAATCGAATCGGCGGCAGCCACGAAGTTGCCGAGTTGAGTCCGTGACTGCACGTAGACGAGACGCAACGTCCTTCGCTCGTTGCATCAGCAGGTTTTGTCTTCTCGAAAGGATCTCGTCTGCAAACAGGAGCAGTGGGAGGCTCACACGAAGGCAGATTAACCTTCGAATGTTTGCTCTGGCAACGGTATATCCGAGAAAAGAAAAATGGAAAGTTCATTTCTCCGGTCCCTCTCCTACTTCCCCGTTGAGGCGCTGAGTTGTGAGCTTCGAAATGCCGCACAATTCGTAATTTTCTTTTACCTAAGTCTTCCGTCGTTGCCAGTACTCGGCATTACTATTATTATATCATGGCTGCAGATGGCAGCTACACGGTTGAGAGAGTCAGGGATAACTGAGATAAAAGAGAAGACAGGACATTGAACCACATCCGCTTCTTTCGTAGTCTGATACGATTGCGTTTTTATTGGGCGTTTTCCTACTTTTATGTTGCTCTGAACGACTGAAATTTATCTGGCATCACTGATGTCGATCTCCCGTCATGTCTTGTATCTAAACGTATTTGTAACTTTCGAATTCCTGCCTGAAGAGAACGCTGACATTCCATTCCTATATCATATTTTTCATACTTGATTACCCTCGTGTACAAAGTATCCCAAACGGTTGTCGTTTTTACGACATCATTTCTAGGAGGTGAAATGAATCTGGGGAGTCTATAGTCCCGCAACGGGAGATGAAAGTTTCATCATTCATTCGCCATGTGAGGAAGTCGATGAGTTGCGGCTTTATATATATATATAGTATATATATATATATATATATATATATATATATATATCATATATATATATATGGTGTCTGCGTAGTAGTATGTATTTATATATAGTATTAGATATAAATGTTATAATATATATATATATATATATATATATATATATATATATATATATAATATATATATAATCACTGTTGCGCCACGAATTTAAGTGATACGGACGCTTTGCAATAGCAAGCAAAAGCTCACATTTCTGTAGAATTATTGATGTAACCATTACACTGTGTTATTGTAATTACCCATATATATATATATATACTATATATATATATATATATATATATATATATATATGATATGTGTGTGTGTGTGTGTGTGTGTGTATGATATGCTTTAACCCGCCTTTGATACCCGATTAGATTAGTCTACCTCTGATCAAACTCGAATCCTGACCGAGCCGGATGCAGTTACCTTTTATAATTCCCTTTTAGTGAAAGTTGTGCCCTAGGTAATGCGAATTCTATGTAATGGGTATTGGTGGGTTGAAATGAGGAATATAAATAGCTCTGGGGGTATGTAAAAGTTTGTATATGTTTTTATCTTTGATTTTTCTTAGAAGTAATGATATATATGTATACATACATACATACATACATACATACATATGTATATACTTATGAACAGTATATATATACTAACTGACCAGCCCGGCACCTCTCTCTCTACCTCTCTTCTCTCTCTCTCATCACCCACCCCCTTTGGTGCCATTAATGTCCTACCCCCAAAGTATTCTTTTCCAGATAGTAAGTCATACGTACATATAGTAAAATTAGGTATTACAAATTCGTAAAGGTCATTTGGGGACTTAAGTCTACGGACAGAACTTGCCCCGTCTCAGGGAAGCTCTTCCACCCCCGTAGCCCCCACCCGCTTCGGTGCCCTTTGGCGCTAGTCATGTCTTACCCCCACAGTGCTGATTTCTAGATAGTAAGTCATATGTCTGCCTAGGTTGGCTGAAATTGCTCAATGCGTTTTCAGAGTTATGCTGCCACACACACACACACACACACACAGATACATTCATCCATTTGTGTGTGTGTAGATATATATATATATATATATATATATATATATATATATATATATATATGTATATATATATTGATTATATATATGTATGTATGTATTCATGTGTACGCGCGTGTGTGTCCGGTAGTGAAATACTTTTAAGTATTTTCGATCAGTTTCATTTAAAATTTTCTTTCGGTAGATTTCATTTATCTGAAATTTCATGGGAGAGAAAGCATATGAAACAAACACTCCATAAAATTTGCTATTACCTTAGGTTATTAATATAACGGTGCTAAAAGTTTGCTTAGCACGTTGATATATCCTCGCACATATCACAGAAGTGGATAAGAAGACAAAATCTTATCTCTTTAGATTACAGAAAGATTGAGTTTGCACCAGACAATTTTCAATAAAGAGGAAGAAACTAGATTATTTTACAACAGAGAAATGCCTGCTTTAATATCCTTTTATCTGATGATAATTCGGTTATATTGTTTCATAGTCATTGTAGGCAATAAAATATTGAATAAACTATAATTGCCGGCTTCCACACCTAAACAGGGATATTTTAAATTGTAGTCATACATATATTGTTATTTATGGCAATATATTTATAAGAAAAAAATTGATTCGTAGTCACTATGCTGTGAATACATTGTGGCAGCATAGATTCAGCAAGACCAAGGTCTTGAGTAAGACTATAAAATATGAATTTTAGGTATCAGCTACCGTAGATTTCTTAGGAGTTCGTTTGTATCTCCAAAGATTAGAATCAATAAAAGACAATAGGACAAAATAGTCTAAAACATTAACGTTAGTCTCTCTCTCTCTCTCTCTCTCTCTCTCTCTCTCTCTCTCTCATGCATATAATATATATATATATATATAATATATATATATATATATATATATATATATATATACATATATATATATATATATATATATATATATATATATACATATATATATATATATATATATATATATATATATATATAAATATACATATATATATATATATATATATATATATATATATATATATTTATATGTATATATATATATATATATATCTATATATATATATATATATATATATATATATATATATATATATATATATATATAATATATATGCATATTGGACCATATAGCCTAAAAAAAGACCTATATATGTAATTCTGGGGCAAGGTGGAACTTTTCACATGTACCGTTACAACCGACTAAGCCTATGTTGACTAAAGCGGGAAATTAGGTACCTTGTTGGTTGATTACATTGGGCCACAGCGGGGGTGATAAAAACCTGGAGGGGTATCAACCCCCTTCCCAAATACTTCCGGATCCGCCTTCAATGGTAAAGGGGACACACACAACATATATTATATATATATATATATATATATATATATATATATATATATATATATATATAGAGGTTCAGTTAAATAAATATATAGGAGCTTCAGAAGGTGTCCATGATACAACGATTAAAAGGAATCAGGTTTATTTACAACGAAACGTTTCGCACATAAAACTTCTGTGCATCATCAGTCTGTAAAAGAGCAAAGAGACACATAAATAACATTCAATGATAAAAAGGAACTCACACAATATTAAAATGGTCTTAAAATTAAAAATCAAAGTAAAACAAACAAAGGTAAAGAGAGAGAGAACAACCCCAAACACCAACCGTCCATAATGTAGAGAGAAGATGGAATGACTAAAAACCAGTTGACGAAGACGACGTCAACTATGCCAGGTATAGAGTTGCTGATGGAGGTATTGCTATTGAGTGAAGGAACAAGTTTCTTAAGTATAACGACTCGAGGGTAGTTAGGTGGTCAGGATTTTTTGACATAATCTATTATTTTGAATTGTTGTTCTTTTTTATTTCGATTTTGCAATTAGAAGCGTGGTTCCTGATATTGGAAAATTCAGGCTGTTTTATTTCTGACCAGTACGGAAGCTGAAACCCAGATGGCTTACAATATCTGACCCTCAGCAGCCTCCGAGTCGATCCAACGTAAGAGCCCGGACATCCAGGCAAAATAAATTTATATATGACGTTGGATCTCATGAAGGGCTGAAGGCGGTCTTTAAAGTTAAAGAAGGAGCCAATTGTACAGGATTATTTGTTATAAGTTTGACTCTAAGACAAGGAATCTCTTGTTCAATAATTCGTGCGAGATTGGACGAGAATTTGAAGTCAGGCATATATGGGGATAGTTGCATAAAACAGTTTCTTAGGAACATCAAAATTAGGCAATGGTGGATGAAAAAATTGGCAAGTATTGATTGATCATTCTAAAAACTATTTCTTGTGGGAATGAATTGGACTTGAAAAAGCTTAATAAAAACGTGATCTCATCATGAAAAATCTTCCAAGAAGATGAATATTTCAGGGCTCTATTGACTAATGTGTGAATGGTATTAAGTTTAAAAGATCGTTGACATGAGCTATAAAAATTATTAGTTAGTCCTGTAAAGGTACGTTTTCTGTAAACGGACGTGGGCAAATTCAGAATTGGTTCTTGGTTATTTTCAAATCCAGGTAAGGTAAAATTCCCTCATTTTCAACTTCCATTGTAAAATTAATATTTGGATGAATATTGTTAATGTAATCTAAAAACAAAGAACATTGCCAAGGGTGTTGAAATAATGCAAAGGTATCATCAACGTATCTACGGTAAAGTGAAGGTTTAAAGTTGAGATCACACTCGGTTTAAAAAATTTCGATTCTAAGTCCGACATAAAAAAATTGGCAAAAATTGAGCCTAGAGGAGATCCCATGGCAACTCCATCGACCTGCGAATAGAGTCGCTTATTAAATATGAACATCGAGTCTTGCACAGCAAGATCGAGTAATTGTTTAAAAATAGTTCGGTTAAAACCATGAAAGATTGTGTCATCATTAATAAAAATCTTGTTCAGTATAATATTAATCGTCTCATTAAGTGGAACGTTTGTGAAGAGAGATTCCACATCAAAACTGACCATATAATAGTCCCCATCTTGTCTAGTGATTAATTGTTGAAATCAGCCCATTTTTCAAAGTAAACTCGCTATTGCTGTATTCAGAGAGAAGTCCAGCCAAAAATTTAAAATTTAGAGATGGAAAAAGCAGATTGTTGTAAGCAGCCATAATTGGTCTTAAAAGGTATATCAAGGTTTATGAATTTTCGGTTGTCCATAGAGTATGCTGAACGAGGAACCGGTAACAAAAAGCTGTTGATAGGTTGTTTCATTTATAAGTGTTTTCACTTTTGATTTTCCTCAAGAATCTATTGATTTTATCTTCCCTTTTAAAAACTTCTAAAAAAGTAGGTTCACCATGGGACATAAACTTGGTACTGTCAGACAAAATATTTCCATTTTTTGTACATAGTCGTTCTTATTCATAATAACTACCCCCTTGCCTTTATCTGGTTTACAAATAATTATATCTTCTCGCTCCTTCAACCTCAAGAGAATTTTCAAATCTGCAGGTCTAAAAAAAGGTGTCCAATTAGTTTTCAAATTGAGATAGGTTTTATGAGCCAAGTTAGAAATTTTCTGTTGTAGCTTACCAATGTTTTGGTTGAATTCAAGTTTGATCAGTCTTTGGAACATAATTTCTACCTTTTGATACCATCTGATACTGTGAAAACAAAGTTCTAAGTATTCATTCACAACTCAAACTAGAAAGTTCTAAGTATTCATCCACAACTCAAACTAGACGCCATCCTCCTTGACTGTGTTGGAGCCCTGACACCATCAGATGGTGCTCAATACTGGTTTAGTATCTATCAAGTACTTTGTACAAATGTCAGAAGCTATTCGCATGGAAGAGAGACTTCCATGCGAATAGTTTATGACGTAATATTATGTACAAAGTACTTGGTGATGGTAAACCGGTACTGGGAACCATCTGATGATGACAAGGGTCCAACAGTTGAATAGCCAGATGCTCAGATGCTGTAAGACCTCATTGGCTTATGAACATCATCCGAAGGAGGTTACCATGGTTTTCCTGCTGTGATGGTGCCCAAGGAAGCTTAATTTTTTGGCGAGTTCTTCCTATCTCCAACAACCCTATACTGACAACGAAAAACACCAGCCTCTGACGCTCCATAATGAAATACAGCGCCTAGATATCCAAGGAAAACCTATAACGACGCATACCCATCTGTTAAACTCTTAAACCCCTTCCACTCGAGGGGCAAATGCACGGCGGGCAGACACTGTTACCAATTCTGTGAGTGGATGGCGATCACGAGTGTGGTCCAAGTCATAGGCTCGCCTGCCTGTGACTACTGCCTCCCTGTTGAAAACCGAGAGAATTACGGGCAAATCAGAGTGCCCGTCGGGTCTTTGCCCCTACTACTCAACTACTTAATGTAATGCCAAAGAATACTGCATTGACGTAAGTGGTCACAGCGACTTAATTTTGTTCAAGCACCTGAAACCCACCTATCTACAAGATAACGATGCTCCCTAACTCTCTCTCTCATGTAGGGCACCCTCTCCTTTCTTCCGACAGAATCCTGATTCCTGTTTCATTGTATAATTTGTAGTAGCCAGCTTTCAGACTTAATAATTACTTCAAAAGTTCCCTAAAGTTCATTATCATATCTTTTTTTTTTTTTTTTTTTTTTTTATTTTTTTTTTTTTTTTTGTTACCAAAAGCTGGATGAGTAGGACCATCTTACCAACATAAACCATTTGTATTTCAACTCCCAAGTTTTTTTTTCCCACATTATAACTGAATGGCTTAAGGTGTGTAAGCTATGTCTGGAGGAGGAAAAGTTTTCATAAGAATTTGTGAGTTTAATGTATTTGTTAATGGGACCAGAATACCTGGAAGAGTAGGTGGTAGGGTTTTAACTCATAAAATTAGTTAGATAATAGAAAGATTGATAGGAAAAGTGCAGTGTGAGGTTAAACAACTTTGAGGGCTATGGAACAACTGTTTATCATGAAAGAGCTATATCAGAAGTCTGTGTAATGAAGGGCTATGTTAAATGTGCAGTACATGAACCTAAAATGTTTCCCAGATAGTAATGCAATGCGCAGTGCATGGTAAAAGAGACTTATTTATGTCATAGAATAATTTGTTGAAAGCAATTAAGATTTTGCAATAATGAAAGTGAACTGTGCATTAGAATGTGTAGATTGACGAGCAACTAGTTGTAGTAAAAATGGGTCTAAGAAAATGGTGTTTAATGTTTCCTAGGGTCCTCAATAGGTGCAGCAATGGTCTGGAAGTGGAAGACGGTTGACTGGAGTTCAGAGAAGATTTTTTTTTATTAATGGTACATTATATGCTGATGATAACGGGAAAAATCAGCTTGTTTGGAAAGTGTTGATAAGAAAAGTATTTTAGAAGGAAGGGTATGCAAGAGCCTTGGACTTAAAGTAGAAACTAGAGAGGAGATACTTATCAATTAAACGCAGACGATGAAAGCGTGAAAGTGGTTGTTTCATCCAGGTATAAGGAACTGAGTAATGGATGAAGGCAAGAATTAGATGAGAGGTGAGTCACGAAGGTAGCAGAATCTCTTAATTGGTTTGGAATACAAGAGTAGTTCCTCGAAAGCGAAAGTTTAAATGTATAACGGAGTTGTTGAGTCAGCTCTCCATTGTGAAATGTAGATGCTAAATGCAAATGAGGGAAAAAGTAAAGGGTGCCGAGGTGAACTGTTTTTATAACATACGGCTGGCAAGGAGGGCTAAAAACACGAAGAATGTCGAGAAATGATGGTGTGGTGGTAATGTCAACAGAAAAAAAATTGAGATGGATTATGTATTGTATTTGAAGTGGTTTGTTCAGAGGAGAGGACAGAGGATGATAAATTAGTGGGGTGTAAGTTAGATTTTGTTATGAATAATACGTGGGCGCTATTACAAGGACGATTTCTTTCGGCATCTTGTGATGTCTTACCGCCAAAAATGGTACCGAAAGGTGTTCATGCTGTCACATGATCCTAATTATTTCCGCCGTGAGCAAGCATTTTCCTTTCTCCATAAAGCAATCAGTATGCATTTGAATAAATAATAACCTAATACGTATTCCCCAATTTGCATATAGGATGATTAGTTACAACGTATGCTCATAGGGGCTACATGTTACAGCCTGGCCTACAAATTTTCTTTTTCTTTTCAATAAAGTAATTAAGAGAATGATTAAGAATCGATTGTGCTTTTAAATAAATAAATCTTATAGTACTAGTTAATCATTCTCATTGCGTCCCGATTTAACACATGACTGTTAGACTGACTTAATCGTTCTTCAATTGTCCTGATTTAATGTCATGAATTGGCCTGTTTTAATGAACGAATTGGATAGGCGATTCTTCCAGCGCAAAGGTCCAGTTTGCCAACATCTAGTACCCGCTGTTTTGGGCAAGATGCCGTCAAATGTGCTCTCGTCCCCGTACCCGCGGTCTAGGTACCCCCGTGCCTTTGTTATCCGGGGTAGCGTGAGAGCCAAGAGTTTTTTAATGGGCGTCAGCTGGACCGACACGCTGTTGATAACGCCCAGATTCTTAGGCAACGGAAGTTTTATTCACAGGGATCCATATTCAATTGAAAGATAGAGCGAAGAAATGCCAGATTAGATTTTATACGTTATTATGTTTAAATACATATATGATGCATGTTCTTAATTTCTTACGTTTCTTAAAAAAATTTTTTCACACGATCGAATTTTACAACCTCAAGAGATTCATGTAGAAGTGTCTCCTCTGAGATGCCTATAGTCACTTAGCTCACATCCAGGAGAATCGAATTCCAAAAATAAATCAATAGGTCTCATATAATGTGTTGGATTTCTGATTCCATTGTTTTATAGACGTAGGGTCAAGAATAGTCGTTCCAAATAAGAATTTACTTTCTTTGAGGTGTGGGGGACAGACCTTCACTTTAGATACAGTTTCAGAGTTACGTAGCCACGTTTAGGGTCTTATACGGACACCAAAACACCAATACGGCACACACCATGTTAATATAATATAATATATAATATATATATATATATTATATAGATATAATATAGATATATGTGTGTGTGTGTGTGTGTGTGTGTGTGTGTGTGTGTGTTTGTGTGTGTGTTGTGAAAAAATTTTAACTTACAAATTTGCACGTGAACTGATGATCAGCTGAAGCCGAAGGGAATATTTTAAAGGAAAACGACTGAGTGCCAAGTGCTTTGGTGTAATTTACACATCGAGGCACAGAGATGTGACCCGCTCGTGTGTACTTGGCACTCTGTTGTTTTCCTTTTAAACATCTACTGTGGCCTTGGCTTATTACACACGCACACCCCCCCCCCCCCCCCCACACACACATATATATATATATATATATATATATATATATATATATTATATATATACTATATATATATATATATATATTATATATATAGTGTGTGTTGTGTGTGTGTATTTTAATTTTTGTGATGTTTGAACATTACTTTATTTACAAAATAAGATAACTCTCTCTCTCTCTCTCTCTCTCTCTCTCTCTCTCTCTCTCTCTCTCTCTCTCTCTCTCTGTGCGTGTGTGTGGGAAAATGTATCGTTCTCTAACGCAATGGAAGCACTTATTCAGTCGCTTCAAGGACGACAAAAATAATCATTCAAAGGAGAGAGAGAGAGAGAGAATATTCAGTGACACCTGGACTACACATGCTCGGCAATATTCAGCAGCAATTATTTATTCAGTTTTCAGGAATTATCTTACAATGGCGAGTTTGTTTAATGATCCGTGGCTCTGTTTTGCTTAGATCATAGGCCAATCTCGTTCACTGGATGACTGTTCCAAAATATTCTATAATTAACAGTGACTGATATTCTCTAACTCACTCGAATTTAGTTCCTTTAGAAACCAAACACCCATGGCGTGTCGCAGTATATTGTTACCCGGACTTAGAGTACGGCTTGACCCTTTGCAAGCCGACAAACAGGAAATGTCCTCCGAAGACTTGACACTGCTTCAGTGACCATGGCTGTTGTTACGCCAGTCTACATTGATCATGCATGTCGAAACTTAGCAGTATTGACGGTAGTTTTTACCTCGAACTGACGTTCTGGGTGTCGAGTCCACTGTGCAGCTACGGAAGGATCCGAGTTGAAGTTTTCCAGAACAGTTTTAGAGGTATATTTATGCCATAGCTGCGACCGGGTGACCTCTCTTGTCACCAGAATGACCTCTGGAACCAAGGTAAAAGGATATGTCCTGAACAAAGGACCATTTATTGCAGTGACAATAGCTGGCCAACAAAAGCCAATTGCAACTAGTCAAATACCCCGTCGGGGGGCGGGGTGGGGGGCCTAGTGCCATCAGTGCACCTCATTCGGTGCAATGTAGGCATTACTTAAGGTTCTTTGCAGCTTCCCTTTGGACCCTAGCTGCAACTACTTTCTTTCATTTTACTGTACCTCCGTTCATAATCTCTTTATTCCATCTGACTGTCCAACCTCTCCTTACAATTGTTTCATAGTGCAACTGCTTTGAGGTTTTCCTCCTGTAACACCTTTCAAACCTTATACTGTCAATTTCCGTTTCAGCGCTGCATGGCCTTAGTTGCCCCAGTGTTTGGCATAATGCCAAAAATCTATTTAAATAAAAAAACTAGTCAGATAGTAATTTAAACGATAATTTTATGCAATTTTGTACTTATGATCGGTCCCCTTTTTTTTTTAAGCTAACAGAATCTTTTACTATATAGACGTTAAGATCTACCATAAATGTTCCTCTTACTGGTAGTTTGAAAACTGAGAATTTAAGTCTCGGAATATAGTGGCAAGAAATAAATATTGTTTCCATACAAGTGCTGCATCTTGAATTTACTTTTCATCTCAGATTTCCACGTTGCTCTTTCATTGTACACACACACACAATATATATATATATATATATATATATATATATATATATATATATATATATTATATATATGCACTGGTGCCTGATCATCTTTTTTACTTATTTCCTGCTCTCTTTTGCTGTTCGTGGGAAGGTTATTCTGGAACCAATGGATTCTAGGTTTGTGTCATAAGACTTTTATATACAGAGTATAGCCCTTAAGGATCTGTAACGGGCAAAACAAAGTCACGATTGCCTAACGCCTCTGGCAGGGACGCGAATTAAAAAAAAAATAGATAAAAAAATCGAAGCAATAATAATCCGGGTTGTTATTCTTCCAGCTGTACCCAGCGGGGTTGCGGTGAACCCCAAAATAGGATAGAAGGAAATCGCTGGAAAAATCCGGATTTCGCTCCGAAATCAATTGAGAGTCGACTTCTCTGTCTGTCTGTCTCTCTCTCTCTCTCTTGTCTCCTGTGATTGCCTCTTTATCTTCTTTTTATTTATTTTCATTTTTTTCGTTCACTCTGTTGCAGTTGTTGTTGCTGAATTCACTTCTTGACTTTTAGCAAGGCTTTGATTAGCAGCTATTGTGTTTTCTACTTATTTCTAAACTTTCTACTAACCATATGGTCAACTTTCAATTGGTTAGGCTTGGGAGGGAAAATATTTTGTGGTAAAGTTTAATGATTTTTTTTTTCTAGAATAGTCTGGAAACTCTTCCATCCTATCTCACTGAGGCTGAGGCTTAATTTTGAAAATGGGATACGGTGCAAAACTGACTGACTCATCAACTTTAAAAGCAAACCATCATTAATCATGAAGCCTTGTCTATTGTCTTCAAAAGCGTTCAAATACATGCACAGGCCAGTATTTAAATACGCTGTAAACTCTTGCATCATGAACTCTC
>NC_061094.1:34161194-34183694 GCF_015104395.2 Macrobrachium nipponense
GTTTTTGTTTAACGCTATTCTTATTTTATTACAAGACTCATTTTTTATAAATGCTTCTCTGGCCTTGTGCATTGCATTCAGTGTGTCCCTTACCATACCCTCTGCATCCCAGACCATCAAGCAGGTTGGAAGATGCAAAATATACCGAAGATGTACTAGCAACTCTCTGGTAGACATTAGAGGTTGCCTCACACTGAGGGACCTGGGGCAACCCAACAAGAGTAAGGTCTGTAAGGTCATCCCTTTTTCTCTGCTTGCAGGACTTGAACTTTCTTCTCCCATTAGGTTAAGCAGTGAAGGGTTTTTTCCAAGTACTAATTGGTTGGGAGAGAAACCTCCATTATTCATTAAGCAGTTCCTAGCACTCACTACCCATTTCAATGCTATGGACCAATCTACTTCCTCTTCCTAGGTTCCATCTTCCCTGATATCTCTGGTTTTCCCTCCCTTTCCCAGAACTGGCATTGCCTTCTGACGACCCCCACCATTCCGTTTCTCTTTAGTCCCCTAATCCCTCAAATAGTCTTTTCATTGTTTGCGACATTGTTCCGTACTTTTCTTGCCCACATGCTGATATAACATTTGTTTTTTATTTTCCATGAGATTTGCTTGCTCTATTACATTGATAACCCTTGACTTGTCCTTCAAGTGCCTTTCCCCATTGCTCTTTCACACTCAGTTGCTGCCTTCTCGTATCTAATTAAATAGTCCGCCATCTTTCACTAGATTCTCTTCTTATTAGAAGGTATCTTTTTATTCTGCCGTAATTCTCCATTCCGAGTCTTTTAGATAGGCTTTATCTAGTTTCTCTAGGATTAACTTTGGACCCTCTGTATCCAGTAAGTTTATCTCTATCTAATGCTTCCACTAGCTCTCAGGCTTTCCCTTTTAAGCTCATTCTCATTTCTATCGCCGGGTATTTTGTATCTTCTCCATACAAACAATAGCCAATCTTCGGCTTGACCTTTCCATTCTTTGTATTCTTCTTGTATCCCGCTAAACCTAGGACATTCCCTTCTCCATTTAGTAGTCTCCCTTTGTTCACTGTCGGATCCAGGCATCTTTGATCAACCACGCTCTGCTACCAGTTTGAATTTTAGCCTAGCCTAACCCCTTTTATTTACACAAATTAATAATCTACCACCTGTGCACTTTCTCCAACTCCAGTATACTCCAACAAAAATCACCTTAGAACAACAGCACAACAAGACTTAAGACCCAAAAACTCCTACCAGACAGAGAGCTCTCCCCTACCAAACACACCACCAGCACGTGCTTTCTACTGCCCCGTGTTATTGTTTACATTGCCCCGACGCCGCCGCCACCTGTCTATGACGTTACAGCCTATGATGTCACAACACAACTTAATACATCAGCAGACACCTTCTAGAATCAACCATATGCTGTCCATATATAGGACACCCACCATATTTCAACAATGCATAAAATACCAATAACAATTATACAATATATAATCAATGAGGACTATAAGACCATGAGGAATATGATGTTCATAGGAATATGATGATCATAAAGAATATGACGGTCATAAGGAATACGACGCTCGGAAGGATCAGGACGGTCATAGGAGGCAACTGTGTAAACAGTGACGGGCGTAGGAACTAGGAATTGTTTGTAAGAGCTTGGGCCGAGGTTGTTGCCAACTTAGACGAACCTGATACGTACTCTGATGCCTTTACAAACTATTTCCATGAATTTTAGATGTCATAGTAATGCAATAATGATAAAATTGCCCTCATTTTTGTATATAGATTGCAAATAGATACTTATTTCCCTGGTTTTGTGTAAGTTTTATCCTAAGTTTTGGAAGGTAGACACAAACCAATTGGTAAAACTGCTGGTTAATCATGAGAACGAGAACAGTGTAGTTTTACAATGCACGTTAATGCTGGATGGCCTTAAGGTCAACGCAGCAGTTATTGAGATGTGTCACCCTCTCATTTATGTGCTAAGAGAAGTGAAGGTGCATCATCCACATTCACCTGCTGTCTACCAACAGCACCCATGACAACCAGTCTATGGACTTCTCTTAGTAATCGAATACAGCCTGCATGGTGGGAATTAACAGACTTTGGGTTGACCCCAGAAAACTTCAAACCTTTACAGGTAAGAAGAATTCCCTTGTTTTATATACTTTTTTATATAATCTGACCAAACGCTCCGACTCTTAGACAAATAGTTAAAGTTAATCGATAGCTTGGTTCCTTTGCAGTAAAGTACTGTAGAAGCATGCTTCTTAATGAAAGCTCATGAAACATTTCAGTCTCTGATCGCACAAGGCAGTGTTTATTTTGTTGGGAGTAGAATTGGTGGCAATTGGTATCCCATAAACTAAGATTCAGGACTACTCATTGAGCGAGTTTCGGGTGTATAGGCCATGAAGAAAACTTCAAGTCGAAAGGAGGTGGAACTTCTTTCTTTCACCACTTTAGGTAGACTAGCCTAAGTAGTCCACTTGTAACCTAAGATGATATAGCCCAGCTAATTGAGTCATACTTTTTAGCCCAACAAGTGGCTAAATTCGTAGCCTATCCAACTAGTCTGAATCTACCGCTACCATGTTAGTTAATCTGAGTAGTAGTTCTTAGCTTAGACTTTCCGAACTAACTGGTTTGGGCATACATGTGCCCACTTGGCTTAGCTAATGGTGCGGTCTTGGCTTTCAACCTGCATTTACTATCTTAGCTTACTCTGAGTGGTACAGTTCTTAGTTAGAGTAGCCTAACTCTTGGGTTAGATGGTTCCGGTATACATGTCAACTTAGCCTAACAATGGGTTGATGACTTATTATGGCCTTGCTACTTGAACAGCTCTTACTATCTTAGCTTGGTCTGAGCAGTAAGGTTCTAAGCCTAGACAAGCATAGACTAGTGCCTAGGCTACCCATTTGGAACACTTTTACCACCTCAGCCTAACAGGTTATGGCGTAGCCTAGTATGTATAGTCAAACTTTCTTGGACGACTTTACCCTAACCTAAGTCATTGAGTTTCTAGATTAAGCTAGTCTATACTAACCTAGACTAGTTAGCGTACTTCTCTGATGGACTTGGCCTAGCCTAAGTGATTGAGGAGTTAGCCTAGCCTAATTGGTGGAAGAGTTACCTAGCCTAACCTAACCAAGCCAGTGTGAACCTGGTGTGAGGACCAGATTAAGACAGGTAGCTGGGTACTAATGATTTATTTACAGACGAACTGGGTTGACATAGACAGGGGCGGACAGATAAGTGGTACATACTCGCACAGCGAGCAGAAATGACTCTGGGACAGTAGATTTGTTTTCTTACAAACATATATTTAAAGATAATAAGGCGTACAAATAATGGAATTACCTGTGTTATACATCGGTAGAAAGGCCGCAGAATGCTCTATCGGATGGAAGAGATGATTGGATACAATGAAAATAGGGAAAAAGCGTGTCCTTACAAATACTCCCCCCCAAGACAATGATTATGGAATAATTATTGGATGAAAAATATCCTGGAGGCAGAGGCGCCCCGTGTCCTTGTGACACTTGTTGTGGGGCTTCATCGAGTGTAGAGTCCTTTGGTTTTGCTGGCTGACAGGATGCCTCCTCCCCTAGCAGTTTGCCTGGGGGGTTCTACTGTTGGCTGGGGCGACAAAGACTGTGGAGAAAGCTGCATTGGGTGTGGTGGCGGCCTGGGACGGGCCATGGGGACCCTCAGGTGTGGCGGTGGTGTAGGTGGGCTGAGGAAGTCCCCAGCGCAGCAGCGGCGTCAGCAGGTCGAGGAAACCCACAGGTAACGGCACCGGCAGCAGGGGAGCCCACAGGTGTGGCAGCGGTGTCGGTGGGCCAAGGAGGACTACAGGCGACGGCGTCGGAAGAGTGAGCAGGTCCACAGGTGTGGCAGCAACGTCAGTCAGGCGAGCAAGCTCCAGGAGCGATGGCAGCGTCGAGGGTTTGAGGAGGCCCACCCAAAGCAGCGACGTCCCAGGGGGACCGAGGCAGGTCCCCCAAGTGCGGCAGCGACGTCAAGTGGGTAAAGCAGGACCTTGGGGGTAGCAGTGGCGTCGGGAGGTTGCCTGGGGACTCGCAGGTGCCGCAATGGCGCCGGGGGAAGAACCGAGGAGGCCTGCAGGTTTGGCAGGTCAAAAAAGATATCTGGCATCCCCCAGGTGAGGCAAAGGAGGCCGCAACGTCTGATGGATGTTTCTGGATCGCCGATTGAATTTTGTGTTGGCTGACCAGCACCCAGCTTACCAGTCCTCGAAAATAAACGCTGCCAAAACACGCTGGGAAGCTGTGCCGTAATTAGTCCGTTAATGGCATTGGTGTTGTCCTCGCAATGGAGTTTTCAGAGACCTAAACTGTGGCGCCGTATTGAGTCCGCTAAAGGTTCTTTGAAGGTGAGCGGCCGTAATTAGTCCGTTGAAGGCTGGGCCTAAACCGCTGTGTCACCAACTAGGGAGGTCAACCAGATGTGAGGACCAGAGATTAAGATGGGTAGCTGGGTAACTGATGATTTATTTGGAAGATAACATATTGCATATGTCCGTATATTGTAAAAGATCACCGCATAGGGTGTTTTATTTGTGGTTGGAAAGTAACATTCCTTATGAAGAATGAGCCCTGTCTTGTTTACAGGTTAATTCCTTGGACAGGAGGATAATTAGGACGTGTCTGAGTAGAATATATTATCACAGGACATTCCCTTGGGTTTTCCTGTGATATTGTCCGTATAATTGAAGAAGAACTACATAAGACCTGTCTCAGGGTCTCGCCCTTCGAGCAGATCAGAGGATTCCATTTGGGATACTGGGAACAACCTGGAGGTTACCAAACTCCGTTCTACCTGTTCCACCATGTCCTAAACGGAAGAAGGGGTTCCAGTAATTGTGGAGGACCCAAGATGAGTAACTCACAAAGTTTATCTTATCACAATCTTCTCTACCAGGTTCATGTGGGGAAGAGGCACCACTGATAGGTAGAATTAATATCTCAGGTCTGGAGTTTGCCCAGTATCACTTTTCAAACTAACATTTTTCAGATTTTTGGGTGCAGCATCAGCTCAAGATGTAACACGACTCCAAAATTCTTCAACTCACTATACAGAATGACCCTTTGGCCGTGACTGCCCTTTATAGAGGAGGTTTCTGTCCATTAAAGGCATTCTGTCAGTAGACAATGATCTTATGGAGCGGTTGTCAGAACAGAGGGAAGTCTCTCGTAATTACCTGTATGGTGATACACATTGGACTGATGATTGGTATGTGAATATCACTTCACACTGAGTAATCCTCAGATGACTCAGGAGCATTGAACTGGCTGGTGCACATAAGAAACTCTGATCTGATAAGTGAAAACACTGTATCAGAGTAGACTCGCTGGGTTACTACCGAGCCCATACATCAGTCACGTTACAGGAAAACTGACCGTGGGATTTTTGTCTTCCTCTGACCTTGGTAGGAGTGGGAGTACTCAATAGTCCGGTTTTTGACGTAGATTCAAAAGTAGTTGGGAACAGCAGTTTCCAATTTGCCCCAGAATCCGGGATAATGAGTCAATGCAGCACAGGTCATGATGACAGATATGTTTTTTTAGTCATGCCCAGTACGGCGTGAATTTGCATAAGAGACCTTCAGGAGGGCCCCGGCTTTGACTTGACAAAGTACTCTGTGGTTATCGAAAGAACTACGTCACCTAAAACATAATGTGGTAGACGTAAGGGAACACAAGCCAAACAGGAAAAGTGGTAAGAAATTTCCATGTATTTCTATTTTTTGAGACGATCGGTCAAGCCTACTCCTTGTTGTCAAGTTGTACCAATTGGGTCATACAGAAGCGAAGGTCATCAGAGGAATACGTGCCTTTATGGCAATTAACCATGTTCTACATAAAGAATGTTTGCCCACAGTTCATTGGACGTTTAATGGAAAGGTTTGGTTAGAACCTTTTACTTCTTCGACATGTT
Organism: Macrobrachium nipponense; assembly: GCF_015104395.2. Lineage (NCBI taxonomy): Eukaryota > Metazoa > Arthropoda > Malacostraca > Decapoda > Palaemonidae > Macrobrachium > Macrobrachium nipponense. The sequence goes on from NC_061094.1 coordinate 34,167,146, forward strand.
GTTTGACGAAGACTTTTCGTTGAGACAGGTCGAGTCAGGAAAGAAATGAAAGAAGGACCTTATGTACAGAAACAAGCGTCTAAACATGCTGAAAGACGACGGAACAGGGACTGGCATCAATAGCCCCATACACGGTAAAGACTAACCGGTTTTATGCCAGTCGTTATAAAACTCAGCGTGCCAGTCACGTATGTGTATGGCCACCTTATGTCGGAGGGAAGGCAAGAACCAATAACCGTCTAGAACGGATGAGCTCAAATTGAGCAATGTTAAGGTGCCTGTTTGTTCATTGAAATTTGAGAGTTGGTCCATTGTTATGACAAACCACTTTTCAATTTCCTGTATATAAAGGAGGTTGCCCAGAGGTCCTTGGACAACAGTTTCCTTTCCCTTGGGTCCTTTGGTGGCTGCTCAACAAATTGTATCAACTCATCCAGCACCCATGGCGGTCAGTTGGTATCATCTAAGATGATGGTATGTGTGAAATGGAGGAGATAACTGGCTTCTTTCCTTTTCAAATTTCTCTCTCCTTTAATTCGGGCAGTAAGAAGAGAGTACCATCATACGCTGGAACGGACAAGATACAGGTAAGTGAAGTAGCCGTACTGTTAGGGTTATTATCAGTGTGAGATACCTATCAGTAGCAAGAAATTTCTCTCTTTAGCAAGGGGAGAGGACTGATAACAAACCTACATAAGTGGATGAATTGGTTCGTTAGAAGAACAGATGTTCTTATCTTCCTCAGAGGCAATGAACTATGATGACATTGTGTAGAAACCCAGAAGTCTGACTTTATGATATCATATACATTTTTAGATTCTGAAATACTGGTCAGTTTTGTTTCGTAGAATACTGCTATTCAGGAAACTGATCAAAGGTGACAAACTCCCAGTTGGTTAATAGTACTTATCTCCCACCAAAAGTAAGTCTATCCTAATGTGAACAAATGACAAATTTTTAACAAATTTGTATTTTTCATAACTGACAAACCTGAGGTCTTAACATACAAAGGCCCACCTCTAACCACCCATCTATCAACTAAATCGGGTTGGAAGATAACTAACGGGGTCACGAGTTAAAGAGGGGTATGTGGGTGGCTCAGAGTCAAAGTATACAGGGTATGCTCACGAGGCGGTACTAAAACCTATCCCCGCGCCCCTGGTGAAACGTCATCAGTTACAAAAGGACCATATCTTTATGAAACTATATTTACGATAACATTTTCATATAACTATTTTTGCGATGGCATTTTTTATGTAAATTTTCCTCTTATTGCATGTTGCCGTATACTATGTTAAAGTACAAAGAATGCTCTTTCAAATGATATATGGCACATTACAATTACGATTACTTTCAAACCCACAAGCGCGCACAGAAAAAATTATCTATGCACACAAAATGTGCAATTACTTCATCCGTCAACCTACTACATACATTCACGTTTCGTAGCATATCTGACTAAGGATGATGATAGAAAGAAGCTGAAAAATGGATTAGAAAGCTGATAAAATTTACTAGATTAATGCCATAAATAAAATTGATAAGGTGTTCTCAGAAATTTTCGAGGAATTCTAGGTCAAAGACAGACCAAAATTTTTAAGTTTTAGGTAAATATTTACCACATTTTTCTTACATAATTTTTCATCTTTTTACATTTTGCCATATACCATGTAAAGTGCAAAGAACACCCTTACAATTGGTATATGACACTTACAATTACAATCATTTTTCAAACCTATAATCGCGCACAGAAAAAATTATCTTCGTACTCAAAAATTATAAAAAAGTAAGCGTTTATGGGAGATCTGAAATCTAGCCCCGCCCCTTGTGAAACGTCATCAGATACATCCAGCCAGACTGACGAATACCTTTTTGTGCTTTTTTTTCGAAAGTATTATAATCGTTTGAGGCATGCATAATTAATACCTTTATTTATACAGTTTGTGTTGTTATATGTTAAAACTTTATGTTTTTCGGACAAGTATATTTATGTGATATGAAGTGCTAATGAGAAATTTGCTGGAAATGTGTTCCCTGTATCATTTTCCTCATCATTTATTCCTTTGACACCTTATATCGTATATGATGTAATTCTTATACTTTTGATATTGTTTTCTTTTTTGTGGTCAAGTCGTGCAAATGTAACTGCCATTTTTTACACTGCCTGTATCCACATTTTCTTTGTATTTATTGCATAACAATAAGTATTCATAATAAGATTTGGAAACTTTAATTAATCTATCATTCTAACCTTTTCAAAGTGAGGTATGAACACAGTGACAGAACTAAATACATTTCTTAAGAATTATTTAAAATCTTGATAATATTACTACCTGAAAACGAGAGAGAGAGAGAGAGAGATTCATGTTATAAAAATGGACTTGAAGAGAATACAGCAAACCAGTATATAGGTAAGTAAATAAATAAGTAAAGAATAAACATATGAAGAAAGCTGGAGTAGCTATGTGTGTTCAAACTGGTATATTTTGTGCAATAAAACAAGGTTTGGTGACTAAATGAGAGAATGGGTATTTAAAAAATCAAGTACTATATGACCTCTCTACAGATTTTATCATCAAGATTTTATAAAAAACACCATGTGATATGGATTAAATGTATAAAACCTAAGGCTTTAAGTAATTCAATGGAGAAGCACGGAAAGTGTTACTTTTGTGACGTCACAGTATTAGCTCCGCCCCCACTGCCGAGTTGAGCAGACCCTATATACTTTGAATGGGTATTAAAAAACATCAAGCATGTGACCTCTTTACAGATTTTATAAAAAAAACTAAAAAAACTTTGATATGGATTAAATGTATAAAAACTAAGCTTCTTTAAGTAATTCAATTGAGAAGCCACAGGCAGTCTTACTTTTGTGACGTCACAGTATTAGCTCTGCCCCACTTGTCGAGTTGAGCAGACCCTATATACTTTGACTCTGGGTGGCTCCATATGTCCGCGTGACCAAGCTAGAATGCCAATAGTCCCTTGCGTACACAATTTTTTAGAAACTTAACCGGTTTCCAGCTGGCGCTAAGTATTTATCCTAATGTTAAGCACCTTAGGTTAGTTAGTCATGGAAAATACAAATTGGTTAAAAATTTGTCATTTCTCCAATGATTTTAGAGCATTGGAAATATTAAGATATTACAGTCCAAAAATTTCCTTGCATACCTGATCGAATTCTAAGATATTACTGCCCAAAAATTTCCCAAAAAACCTTGCACACCTCATCGAATTCTATTACTAAAAATTACACCATAAGTTGACATGAACAGTGAATTCTGTAGGATCCCTCTTCAAACAGGCAGTAGATGAACATAATGAATACATACGAAAAGCAGCCAAATCTGCAAGAAGTATGACTAGGTAATCTAAAAACTCCGATAAACAATTAAGTGACTTCACTAAAGTTTATTATTAGATGATTAAATGGCAGGATTTGTTGAAAGATGAAACATAAAAAATCAAAGCAGCTTAATCCCGTAGTAGCGTTACGGCAGTCACCAATACTAAAAGAGGTTAACACAGAAATGGTATTAAGCTGTCTGATTATTGGACACCTATTTAATACACGATTAACTCGCGGCCCAGATACTACGTCTGCAGACAAAGCAATGCAACATTGACAATAAAACATATTTTATGTGAATGGTCAAAACTGCAATCGACAGTAGAGCCCTCCACAGGGTCGATCCCCTCTAGTTTTCAAAATAAAGAAAAGATGCTTTTTTAGATTTTATAATTCTTTTAGTGTTTTCTCGTCAGTACCGTAGTTCATACAGAACAGGAGTCTTTGGTTCTTTTTTAAAATTTGCTCTCTTCGTGTATGATTTTCATTCAGGCGGTATTTTTGTTTATAGTCTTACAAGATTATTAATCGAAGCCATGATCATTTTTCGCCTTTGACATTTTTTCTTTACGTTATACTATGCATTTATTGCCATCATATGATATGTTTTATGTTTAGTGTCATTATGGCCTTGCTTTACACAATTGTTTATACTTTAAGGTGGTGCTAGCACATTCATTTTATTTGTGATTTTCACCACATCTAGGTAATTCAACATTTGTGGTAATGAATGGTACGAATTGTCTATATTTCAGTTTTGATCAATAGGTATTCTCTAAATATTGAAACGAATGTATTATATATCCCAATTGCAATCAATCAGTGTTGATCTGTAAAACTGGTTTCCATCTAACTAGAATTACTGGTTACAGGTTTTTTCATATTAACCACCATAAGAGTACCAAACTTGCCCCAAAATGCTTGTGAACTGTTATAAAGCGTTTTGCTCCCTTCGATGCCTAAAATCCTGGATCTGACAGTTGGCCACACCATGTAGTACACAATTGGTCACCGCTTTCACAGATAGTCCTTCGTATTTGTGGTGTGCATTTAATGATATAGTGCATCTCTTTGTCATCTTTCGCTTTCATTTCCTTCATAATTTTCAGGTCGTCCTCCTCATGAATGAAATTACATACCAGGGATTACGCTTTACAATATATTTGACAGTGCTATCTTACAAATAAGTGTCCATGAATTTCCCTCTCCAAGTTATATGTTAGTTAACGAGGCTGTAATTTAATTGATAAAAAAATCTAATGAATCTTATTCCTTTGGACTTGTGCTATGAGGGTAAAATGTTTGCAGTTCGGTGGTCTAATTAAGCGATTTTAAAAATGTAATTTCATGTAACTAACAAGCATAAAAACGTTGTTGATGATGATAACCGGAGGTTGTGACTCTTAAAAAGACATTGGAGCTGGAGTAGCTTATAGAAGCAAAAACTTTTTTTCTTTTCTGTTTTCGAAAAGACCGAAATGGGGATGGTTACAAAACTCCGATCTGTTCCCTTTATGGAAGTGTGCCCATAAGAACGTGATAACAACCCTCCGTCTCAAACAGAGGACGGTGAGTGATAAAACCGTATAGGAAACCAGAGGAGGTAGGATGTGCCTCGCGTAGAGGAATACTATTAAAGACAGATCAAGATGGTTTCCTTGTCAAAATTATTTTCCTAACTGTCCAAGAAAATGAATTCTTTAAGTTGGGTCTTCGCCAAACATAACATACAATTATTACCAATAAATGGTACCTAATGCTTAATAGCCTACTTGTTTTAAATTCAGTTCAATAATACTTCATCCACAGTTGAGAAGGCCATGCTATAGTTAATAACCTATTACAGCCGTTTTTAAAAACATGATTCTATTCAATTTAGTTTCACATTTTCATAATACGCGATTTCCTTCAATTCTATCCGTTTAATACCATAATTGGTGTTGTTTCTATCCCTTTAATACCATAATTGTTGTTGTTTCAATGTTCAAATAATGCATTTGGCATGTTGCCAGTTTTCATAATGTTTTTCATTCGTCTCAACAAACCAGCCAACTTTTCCCACTCTGTCCAGCGCATGCTTTATTACATTCTTTACATGAATTTTTACCGATACATTATTTCTTATTTCTCTGATAATGTCTACTTAGCACATTCCAAATTTTTCTTGCTTTTTTAAAAACAATATTAATGTCTAATGGTTTCACCAGTCTTTGGTTGTTGTAGCAAATATAAAAAGGAAGCATTAGGTCTTTGTTTTCTGACTTGAGTTTTCGTCAGACCATGAGAGGTTTTCCAGGAAATATAAAAGGTATTTTCGCTAAAAATGTCTGGATGTCACAAATTCTCTCTAATTTCACATATCTTGTGGACAGTGGCGTCGCTATGGGGTGCCTGGAACCAGCCCCCAGTCAGATGCATACCCACCCAACCCCCAACTGGCGCCCCAGTTGGAATTTCCTTTGTAGCTAACCAACATTCTTAATTGCCTCATGTTGGTCCTTGCTACGTGTAGTACGGCTTTTACTCGTATATAGATAAGAAGTGAATGGTTTTTTAAAACACATTTGACACATGATGTTATTTTTGATCGGATCTGACTCATCCTAATGGTATTATATTCTTTTATTTGATCCATTTACATGCTATTAGAATGTTTTAGCTGAGAAAGTATTTAAAATATATTTAGTTGTTGACAGTTGTGCTATATATCTAATAACATTACTTTGGTTCTTGTTACCTTTGCAACTTATATAGAGCTGAGAAATGAATGGAGCTAGTTATAGGTGTTTAAAACAAATGACATGTTTGTTCATGTTAGTTTGATCCAACTTCATGTTATAATTTATGTATGAAGTGACTGAAACTATAGTTACAGTTTTGAATAAGTGCAACGTATTTGCTACTGCTGCTTCGAAGTAATTTCCAGGGAGAAGAGAAGAAGAGGGAATGGGATCGGTTGAAATTTTGAAGACGAGATTTCGGAGGGTCATAAGTTTTTGTGTTGTTGATGCTATGCGCTATTTTGATATATTTACACGACAAAGATATTATACTATAGTTGAAAATTAAAACTTGATAAATGAGGCTGGTGTTGAATATACAGTAATATATTGAGGAAATTTACATTACAGTATTTGATACAATTGCAGAAAATTTATTGAAAATTGAGTTCTACAATTCCAAATACAAATTTACTAATTACTAATAGTAAGTACTATTATTCTCCTTCATTCACATGGATATATACATTCGAGGATAGTATATATTACTAATTACAGAAATGGTACATTAGTTTTGTGTAATTTTCTTTGCGACCCCCCCCCCCCCCCCCCACAATATCTTGGGCCCAATTATGGCATTGGAGTATTGGTCTGAAAATTTCGTCTGACCCACAGGGATTTAAAAAATAAGAGTTAATTTTAATAAAACTATTTGAATAAAACTGAATGCAAGAGCAGATGTTTATAGGCTTCATGTGGACCGAACTTTTGACGTTTCTATTTGATCTGCGCATAAATAAATTTCAATGGGAATTTTCCATCTTCCTCCGTTTCAGTGGTTAATACAGTCAGTATTTGCATTTCTTTCTGCAGGCCACGAGCAGGAAAAAATTTCCATCGAAGTATTATCAGATTACTATAAATAAAAGTCAAGCAATAAAGAAACCAACAAAAAGGAAAAGTTAAAAAATGACCAACCCATAGTAGAAATAGAGGGACCTATGTTGTAAACACGTTTGTAATAGTCCAGGATAAAATAGATTTTCTTCAAGACAATTTTTTTACATTTTCTATGGTCGTGTCTCACGAGGTACCTACCTAAGTTAATAGGATAAAAATTAGGAATATAATCATGAATAGGGAATATAAAAACATATGCTGGATAAAATCTTTTCCAGAGTATTTTTTTTTCTGACCTCATGTAACAGATGCTTTGCAGATTCTATTTGTGACCCATGTCCTACTTGCCCGGGTTTCTCGTCTGCTGTAAACTTGGCAGTCACGTCACGTTGGCCCTTTTTCATGATCCACATTCAAACACTTTTGAAAAGTAATCAACAAAGAATACAGAAAAATATATGAGGGAACAACCTCAAAACTATTTTAAATGTTTGTACCAATGTACAAACACTGCCTGCACCAACCACCGTGCATGGCTTGCCATCTGTTGGTTCCGTATTCATTTGCTCTAAAGTGTAGATTGAAGGGTTAGGTTAAATTGCTTCTCCAACCGCAGAGAGAACAGCCTCAAATGAATACGGGACTAAGTCATAAATATATAGGAAACTAAAAATGAACAGTGAAAGTACCCACCAAGCAGCAGCAAGGGTGAGGTAGGGAATTGACATGCAGAGTGGTTCACAGTAGCCAAAAGACAAAGCATTCAAGACAAACTGCATGAGAAGCATCGAACTTATAAGACTATCGATACTAAAAGGGTTAACGGGGCCTATCACGTGAGGCATCACACATATTCCACACCACAAGGGAATGAACCTCACCAGGAATACAATGGGAAGAGAGGATGAAAGAATTCAAGATTTATACTGCAGCCATTGGGAATAATAATAATAATAATAATAATAATAATAATAATAATAATAATAATAATAATAAAAGAAACAGTCTGCTTTTATGAGCAGCTAAAGAAGAGCGAAAAGTGTACAGATCGTTCAAAACTAAGGCTTAGTAGATGTATTTGATTAACATTTGTTAACAACAGTTTACAATAAACAGTCACTCAGGTACGGCACGAATCGATTGGGGCCTTGTCACTGATATCTGATTTCCCAGATAGATCCGATATGACTGTCAACGAATTAAGTGTTTTTAACACACATGTTCATATCTAGAAAACAAAGGGCACCAAACGTAAGACAGGTAAATAGAGTTTAAGAAAGGAAGCCAGCCACAATATAGGATTTTTATTGGCATAACCCACAGAAATATCATGAAAATAGAAGCACGGCTAGGTCATATTACGACCATAAAAACGTCTAGGGAATGCTATAGACATCGCAGAGAAGGTCAATACTTCCGTGACGGAGAAAAATGCCTAGCTTCGGGAAAGAAACATAGTAATTGTGATTATTTCAGATACCTTGACTTCAGCCACAAAAAACAGCTCACGTAAACTTAAGAGGAGCGGGTAGCCAATTTTGGTGTAACAAGTAAATGAATGAGAGTGCGAACAGCATGATACCTGGTCATTTTCGTTTCAAGTACATTCTATGAATAAGCGTGGCTAGGAGAATCCAGAAGACACTCAAAAGTCAATTAAAAATCTATTACAGTTACAATTTGACACACTTACGGTAAAATCTGTTGTTTGATAAGTAAAACAAACATCAGAAGTCGGAAAATTTTACAATTATTCATTAGGCAAGGGCATACACACATATTAGGCACAGTAAAGCACCAAAAATCTCTCCACTCTAATAATAGTATTAATAGGGAAGGGGAGAGAGAAAGAAGGGAAAAAGGGGAGGGCGTTGGAAAAAGAAGGGAAGAGGGATAGTGTGGCGGAATTGGGAGGGAGAGAGGGATGGGAGGGTGAGGGAAGGGGAAGGGGATATCACATTTGTCTATTAGAAGAGAAAAATAATCTCCGCTGAACATAAGCTTGTCTCCCTTTCAACAATAGTAAGACCTTTTATCGACTGTGTGAAATAAACTGCACAGCAAAGCAGAGGAGAATCGTGCAAGGATCTGTCTTCTGCAAACTGCATGTATTCGAAGTCTATTCAGTATACATGAATGTTTGTTTGTGTGGTGTTTTTACGTTGCATGGAACCAGTGGTTATTCAGCAACGGGGTCAACGGCTTTACGTGACTTCCGAAACACGTCGAGAGTGAACCTCTATCACCAAAAATTCACTTCTCTAACACCTCAATGGAATGGCCGAGAATCGAACTCGCGGCCACCGAGGTGGCAGGTCAAGACCATACCAATCACGCGACTGAGGCGCTTATATATGAATAAACTGCTAACTCACTACTGTAGTATACTTTAGAAACTCTCCCTACCGGTCATTCACAGTTTTCCCGGGCAGAGGCGGGTAGGCCAGCTACTATATATAAACGCGGTTATAAACCATAACTCGATCAAAGCCCTATCCAATAGATTTGCTTGGTTTAATTCCATCAAACCGTTTAACCGTGACTGAATAACAGAGACAGACGGACATAACGGCCATTACAGTATGATGGTGGTTACAAAGTAACTTTGAATCCCTAGCTAAAAGCTGCCTAGGATCCAGTGCACATGCAGCACACCTGTTTACTGGATTTTCACAAAGTAATTTTTTTCAAAGATGAAAGATCTCAAGAATCCATTATGCAATAAATGTATACATGGAGTCTTTAGAGTCCAAAAGGGCTCTCTTATGGGCAACAAGCTTTTACCAATCTGGCAGCAACGAGTGGATGAAATTTCTGTAGTAATTCCAGATGCTGTTTTACGGATGGCATTATAGAGGCAAGTGAAGTTTAGTGAAGTTTCGATATGCTATCTTTGGAGCATTTAAGCTTCACAACTGACAGGGTGTTCATGAGGCAGACGATAAGACTGAGCCATTACGGAAACAGGCATTTCAGAAAATACGTAGGAATTACAGTGTTTTGAAGGATACAGAAATTCCAGAAAATAAATAAGAATTACAGTCTTTTTAGGGTCTTCTAACGTGTAAAAAAATTATCCATTTAACTGCACATCAATTATATGAGTTGCTTAATGAGAGTGCAGAGTGGTATTGGTAAAGAAGCATCTCAGAGAAATTATAGTCAAAACAGAGGCCTTTGCTTCGAAATTGATTCAATAATACTTACTAGTCATTGGGGTACAACAGTTTTATAACTTGTGACATTGAACAACCTGCTGAACAAAATTACAAACCTAACCGGGAGCATAAATGCGCAGTTATGAAGGAAAGTTTCACATTTTATTTGATAGGGAAGTCTTCACTTTAGTCACAGATCATGAACTTATTTCTTGTAATATTAAAGACTAAAACTGGTCCACCCAAATGAGTAGCATTCAAGACTTCAAAGACTGGCACTTACCTTAGCAGCTAATAATCTCGAGTATCTGAAAAGACAAGAAGATTATTCTTTAAATTGAGGCTCTCTGGGCACCAGCCACCACCAGATATATAGGTCAACATACTGAAGTTCCCTCACTTAAAAGTACTGCAGGATTTAGCCATTGTTGGCAACATATTCATAACGTACAATTATTAAAACCTTACAGAGCTGCCTGGTCAAAAATCAGTGTAGAGAAAGTTTAATCTCGTAAAGGTTTAGAGTTGATATGATTACGTCCTTTGAAGACTTACTTTCTGATAATGAAGGTAGCGGAGTAAGATTCTACGACAACTTTCTAGAACATACTTCTTTGGCCACCCACTATCAATGCTGTTCAAGCACTTGTCAATGAGTGTAGAAAATGTGCACTGCTGTGTACATTTAAGTACGTCATATTTGCTAGTCATAGACAAGGTCTAGAGAATAGACCTTGGTTATAGACACATCCAGCAAGTGGCCGGAAGGTTTCAATTTGTGTCTTTGCTGCCATTCATAGTTGTCCTGTGGGAAACATTTAAGATAATGGACCTCAGTTAAGCTCGCACAGGTTTGAGAATCTTTTTCATTGAGCTGCTATATGCCATACATTTTCTAACCCATACCGACTGTCTACGAATGAAGGAGAAGCGAGAACTGCAAACTCTTAAGAGAAATAGTAAGGTAAACTTCACAAATATTTTCTCTGACAACTGTTGTTCTAAAAGACTTGTAAGCTCCATATTCCACTAGAGTGACTAGACGTTGATCACCTTCAATTCCTTTCATGAAGAGCAGATAAAAAATAGGAACTTTCCTCCAGAACCATCAGTACTGGTAAGTTCATACAACACAAATGAAAAGTAGATAGTTAGTCTGGTTAGGTGAAAGCTAATAGTACTGTCGTGAAATGTCACGTAGACCAGTTAAACCAGTTGAGAGGTTGTTCAGAAAATTGAGATTCAAATAAAAGTTCTGTGTACGAGTTGTAATACAATAAAATTGGAGCACAGGCTTCAAATGGAAATACAGGAGGTAGGACAATAAATATGTAGAATACGCATATTTTTTTCAGGGAGGTAAGAATTGTAATATATATAATAAAAATAATTTAAAGGAAATCCCGTTCTTTGGCGATGAAAAACAATACAAAAAAAATCTTTGTGAAGTTCTGGAGTCTGAGGATAGTAATATAAGTAACGACGGTTTTTTATATTCTCATTATTTCTACTCGTCTCGTATAATCAACTCATTGGCATTCCCATTTCACTTTTAGGCCCCGAGAGAGAGAGAGGAGAGAGAGAAAAAAAAAATATATATATATATATATATATATATATATATATATATATATCATATATACATATATATATATATATATATATATATATATATATATATATATATATTATATATATTTTATATATATATATATATTATATTTATATATCATATCTATCTATCTATCTATCTATGTATACACACACACATACACACACACACACACACACACATATATATATATATATATATATATATATATATATATATATATATATATATATATATATACAAATTATATTACATATACATATAATAGTATATGTATATATATATATATATATATATATATATGGTATATATATATATATATATATATATATACTATTATATATATATATATATATATATATATGGTGTATGTGTGTGTGTGTATATATATATACATAATTATATATACATACTTGTGTTGTCCGTATAATAAGGTTCTCAAGGAGCTGCAGTCGCAAGGAATGCTGTTACGTGGGATCCGGCGACACTGGTGTGTTGTTTGGTCCCCCTCCCCTAGTCTCCCCCCGGCGAGCTGTCTGCTACGCTCAGCCTTGCCTTGGCAGCTGATAGAGATGGCGCTCTCACTAACTTCTCCCGCCAGGTGCGAATTACGCTCTGTGATTCGTATTTTGTGTGCAAAAAAACATCGCACTGGTGGACATTCATTCCCAAATGTGAGAAGACTTCGGAGAAAAAGTCTATGAGTTTACAACACGTGCGCCATTGGTGCAGAGATTTCAAAGACGGACGTACAGACGTCCATAACGCATTTCAGAACCGGAGAGGAGCTGAAAGAAGAGGTTTTAAGCTACCTTCGCGGAGCGGCGGGAGAGTTCTACGATTCAGACATAAAGAAGATGGTACATCGCATGCAAAAATGCATTGATCTCAACGGTGATTATGTCGAAAAATAGATAAAAGTCTAAGCTATCCAAAAATGCGTTATTCAATGCCAATAATCATGTTTTTCATTGTGAAAAATCTTTGGGAACCTTCTTTTACGGACAACCCTCGTATATATATACTATACATATATATATATATATAATATATATATATATATAGTATATATATATACATACTACATACATACATACATACATACATACATATACAAATTGTGCACAGAATTATTATTTGAATCTTAATTTTCCGAAACCCTTAGTTGGGTTACAATTTCGTAACCTCCGTGACATTGCACGACAGACATTCACATGACTTCATTTGTGCTCTATGAAACTTAAACTTACAAATACGCACTGACGGTTGTGGAGAAAGGTACAGATCTTTTATCTTGGTCTGCTCTTCATGAAAAAAAAAAATAAATAAAGCTGATTGATGTGTAGTGGAATGTAGAGCTTACATATGTTTTAGAACAACAATTGTTAGAGAAAATATTTGTGGAGTTTACCTTCATACATTTTATACTTCTATTAAAAGTGTGCAGTTCTTACCTCTCTTTCATTTGTAGATGACGGTATGATTTAGAAACTGTATGGCGTTTAACAGAGAGAAAGAGAGAGAGAGAGAGAGAGTGTGTGATATGGGCATAAACAGGTTGTCTGTTATACCAGGTGTTCGATATGCTATCTTTGGAGCATTTAAGCTTCACAACTGACAGGGTGTTCATGAGGCAGACGATAAGACTGAGCCATTACGGAAACAGACATTTCAGAAAATACGTAGGAATTACAGTCTTTTTAAGGATACAGAAATTCCGGAAATTAAATAAGAATTACAGTCTTTTTAGGGTCTTCTAACGTGTTAAAAAATTATCCAGCTTTAACTGCACTTCAATTATATGAGTTGCTTAATTTGAGTGCAGGGCGGTATTGGTAAAGAAGCATCTCACAGAAATTATAGTCAAAACAGAGGCCTTTGCTTCGAAATTGATTTACTAATACTTACTATACTCTGTTTTTTTCCATCTGTCCATCCGCCTGTGGTGTTTGCGCATGGTAACACTGCTTCCCGGGCTTTAAATAATATCCTATTTCGAATATTAACGGTGGAATTTGCATACTGTAAATTATTAAAACACTTTTCAGTTGCAAATGTACACCCAGATATCCTTTTATTTACCCAAAACTTACACATCGGGTTACTATTTAAAGCCCGGGACGCAGTGTTACCATGCGAAAACACCACAAACAGATGGACAGATGGAAAAAAACAGAGTATAGTCATTGGGGTACAACAGTTTTATAACTTGTGACATTGAACAACCAGCTGAACAAAATTACAAAACTAACCGGGAGCATAAATGCGCAGTTATGAAGTGAAGTTTCACATTTTTTTTTTTTATAGGAAAGTCTTCACTTTAGTCACAGATCATGAACTTATTTCTTGTAATATTAAAGACTAAAACTGGTCCACCCAAATGAGTAGCATTCAAGACTTCAAAGACTGGCACTTACCTTAGCAGCTAACAATCTCGAGTATCTGAAAAGACAACAAGAGTGTTCTTTAAATTGAGGCTCTCGGGGCACCAGCCACAACCAGATAATAGGTCAACGTACTGAAGATCCCTCACTTAAAAGTACTGCAGGATTTAGCCATTGTTGGCAACATATTCATAACGTACAATTATTAAAACCTTACAGAGCTGCCTGGTCAAAAATCAGTGTAGAGAAAGTTCAATCTCGTAAAGGTCTAGAGTTAATATGATTGCGTCCTTTGAAGACTTACTTTCTGATAATGAAGGTAGCGGAGTAAGATTCTACGACAACTTTCTAGAACATACTTCTTTGGCCACCCACTATCAATGCTGTTCAAGCACTTGTCAATGAGTGTAGAAAATGTGCACTGCTGTCTATATTTAAGTACGTCATATTTGATAGTCATAGACAAGGTCTAGAGAATAGACCTTGGTTATAGACACATGCAGCAAGTGGCCGGAAGGTTTCAATTTGTGTCTTTGCTGCCATTCATAGTTGTCCTGTGGGAAACATTTAAGATAATGGACCTCAGTTAAGCTCGCACAGGTTTGAGAATCTTTTTCATTGAGCTGTTATATGCCATACATTTTCTAACCTATACCGTCTGTCTACGAATGAAGGAGAAGCGAGAACTGCAAACTTTTAAGAGAAATAGTAAGGCACACTTCACAAATATTTTCTCTGACAACTGTTGTTCTAAAAGACTTGTAAGCTCCATATTCTACTAGAGTGACTAGACGTTGATCACCTTAAATTCTTTTCATGAAGAGCAGATAAAAAATAGGTACTTTCCTCCAGAACCATCAGTACTTGTAAGTTCATACAACACAAATGAAAAGTAGATAGTTAGTCTGGTTAGGTGAAAGCTAATAGTACTGTCGTGAAATGTCACGTAGACCAGTTAAACCAGTTGAGAGATTGTTCAGAAAATTGAGATTCAAATAAAAGTTCTGTGTACGAGTTGTAATACAATAAAGTTGGTGCACAAGCTTCTAAATGGGAATACAGGAGGTAAGACAATAAAAATGTAGAATCGCATATTTTTTTTCAGGGAGGTAAGAAGTGTAATATATATATGAAAATCAGTTAAAGGAAATCCTGTTCTTTGGCAATGAAAAACAATACACAGAAAAAATCTTTGTGAAGTTCTGGAGTCTGAGGATAGTAATATGAGTAACGACGGTTTTTTATTCTCATTATTTCTACTCGTCTCGTATAATCAATCTATAGCATTCCCATTTCACTTTTAGGCTACCGCGTGTGTGTGTGTGAGAGAGAGAGAGAGAGAGAGAGAATATATATATATATATATATATGATATATATAATATATATATATATCATATATAATATTATATATATATTATATATATACATATATTTTATATATATATCTATATATATGATTGTATATATATTATATATGTTTATAACATAGTATATATATATATATATTTATATTTATATATTCTATTATCTATCTATCTATCTATACGCACACACACACACACATATATATATATATATATATATATATATATATATATATATATATATATATACATACATACTTGGGTTGTCCGTATAATAAGGTTCTCAAGGAGCTGCAGTCGCAAGGAATGCTGTTACGTGGGATCCGGCGACACTGGTGTGTAGCTTGGTTCCCCCTCCCCTGGTCTCCCCCCCGCCGAGCTGTCTGCTACGCTCAGCCTTGCCTTGGCAGCCGATAAAGATGGCGCTCTCACTCGCTTCTCCCGCCAGGTGCGAATTACGCTCTGTGATTCGTATTTTGTGTGCAAAAAAACATTGCACTGGTGGTCATCATTCCCAACTGTGTGAAGACTATGGAGAAAAAGTCTATAAGTGTGCAACACGTGCGCCATTGGTGCAGAGATTTCAAAGACGGATGTACAGACGTCCATAACGCATTTCAGAAGCTGAGAGGAGCTGAAAGAAGAGGTTTTAAGCTACCTTCGCAGAGCGGCGGGAGAGTTCTACGATTCAGACATAAAGAAGATGGTACACCGCATGCTAAAATGCATTGATCTCGACGGCGATTATGTCGAAAAATAGATAAAAGTCTAAGCTATCCAAAAAATGCATTATTCAATGCCAATAATCATGTTTTTCATTGTGAAAAATTCCGTGGGAACCTTCTTTTACGGACAACCCTCGTATATATCTATATAATATATATATATATATATATATATATATATATATATATATATATATATATATATATATCACACATACATACATGCATACATATATATACAAATTGTGCACAGAACTATTATTTGAATCTTAATTTTCCGAAACCCTTAGTTGGGTTACAATCTCTTAACCTCCGTGACATTGCACGAGAGA